>NC_057944.1:31978710-32218710 GCF_018555375.3 Anguilla rostrata | reverse complement strand
AAGACTCAGGAAACGAGTGTGTAGTGCTGAGGATGGAAGTATAGACGACTGATTTTTTTGTTTGTTTGTTGTATTTTTATAGCTAAATAGCACCAGTTTTTACTCTCAGTTTTAGATTTTTTTTTCCTGAAAATAATCTACTGGGTTATGTTATGACCTCTTCACCACAGTGCGACAAGTCTTCGGTGACATTTTGGGTGAAGAAACTTCAATAATGTGACACATTTGTAACGTTAGACAGCCCAGGGAATTCGGGAAGTGTTCTGCTTCAGTACCGACTGCAACAGAGTGGGGTTTTTTTCTGTATAAAATTTATGCAACCTAGGGTTATTTCCTTACTTTTTCTACCAGCCCACCCATGCAGAGAGCAAACCCCTCCCATAAATACTGTCGACCTTGCGCCTTGCCCTATCGACAGAATGGCCAGCATATGTGTGACAACTGTGTATGTTAATCAGTGCCATTTGCACCCCTTATCAATTTAATCTGGAATGTTCTTTCATGCCCACTTATTTAATGTATGAGTGAAATTAAACAGCCTTTCACCTTGGTCCTCATTAACAACTTGCTCTTCTGGACGCCCTTTTGCTGCATCCCATTTACATGCGTAGTCATTCGGCAGATATTTTTTACCCAGACCTACTTACAATCACATAGAATTTAGCTGTGACATTACATCCGTGTTGACTGCGCTGAGTGATCTGATTGGTTTTTCAGTTTCTCCACCCACTTTCCCACCCCTCCATGCTACCGCATTAAGAACCCTGACTGGTTTTCCAGTTTCCCCGCCTACTCCCCTGGCCCCTCCCACCTGCTCGGCTCCGTGCTGCTGCACACAGCTGTAGATGTAGCTCAGCCCGGCTCGGGTCAGTACGTAGGTGGCCTGCTCGTTGATCAGGGTGTCCAGGTGAGCCTCGATCTGTCACACAGGGACACACAATACAGGTGGGGGGGTTTAACTTCAGCAAGCTGAAACAGGGCGGCCATTTTAAGTGATGGGAGAGGGGGGCTTTAATGAGCTGTTAATCGCAAACTTGTTTTGAGCCAGTAAAATTAATTTGCTCCGTGCAGCCAAACAATGGTTGGCTCACACTGGTGAGCATATGAAAGCTCCACCCATTTGGTTTAATAGGCCTTCCCTCTCCAATCATTGGCTGCAGTGCATCAAGAGATGTGTAGCCATTTAAAAATTGTGTAGGATCATTTAAATGAGGCCCTTTAATTCCTCATTGGCTGATTTAGCCATAATCTGGACACTTGTTTTCATTAAACACAGGACCTGATACCCTTCTGGACTGAAAAAGGAAGACACAAATTAATTTTATTCTTTATTAAATTCTAAATTTCCACTATTATGTAACACTGTGGCTGCCCAAAAAAAATTCTATTTGGACAGTTACAATTAAAGCTGGAAGAACTGAATCATTATGGTAAATTGTACAGGCCTGAGGTGAAGAGTCTGAAGACATTTGGAGCAAACAAGCAAGGCTAAGCCTTAATAGGTAAAAAGGAAGCGGTCGCGAGAACACGTTTCACATTGTGTTTCATATTTAAAATATGTTCTTCAGACAAGAACGGGATGAAGAAGGAACGCTGTGTACTGTTCGCCGTGAATTTAACACAGGTGGCCGCGCTCGGCACACTGCTAATGCGGCTAAGTCCATTAAATCTTACCCGTCTGTTTTATCACCGCTGTGTACTTCCTGGTTTTAGCTCGGCAAGACCGATAACCGGAAAGCACAGTCACAACAAAACCTACGGCTGCACGCGAACAAACGCGTGAGGTGAATAACTGGATTTCCAGTACCCTGGGGACAGGAAGTGGTGCGGGGGGAGGGGCGTGTGATTCCATTTCTAATGATTAGCAGGAGGAGTAATAGAGTTTTCCCTTAATAAATAGAACCTACACCACAGTGAACAGGAGACATTACAAAGGGTCAAACTCAACCCCCCCCCCCCTTCCCCGGTAGGCTACATACAGACTCAACCTCAACCCCTCCATTAGGCTATGCACTCAAGCTCACCCCCGCCTCCCCCCAATCTCAGGCCACTCAATCTGAACTCCCTGTTAGGCTATGCACTGAAACTCAACCTCCACATCAGCCTATGCACTGAAACTCAACCACTCCGTTAGGCTACGGACTCAAACTCAACCCCCATTCAGGCTACGGACTCAAACTCCCCCCCTCATCAGGCTATGTACTCAAACTCAACCCCCATATCAGGCTACAAACTCAAACTCACCCCCTCCCCTCAACCCAGTTAGGCTACACACTCAAACTCAACCCTCCCCTTAGAGCTGATCCAGGGGCATAAGTGCCCCTCTCTGTGCAGGTCAGAGTCAGGTTGAGCAGATTTGAAAGACAAAAGGAAACTCCCTCAAGAGTATTAAGGGTGTCCTGACAGCCAGACATCTCTTCGTCCTCTTACCTAGTAGGTCACTAAATGCTACATGAATGTACCGGAGGCTAACATTTCCTCAAGTGCACAGAAGTGAGGGCGAACAGGATTTTCGGAGATGGGAGACGGTACCTGGAACTCCAGCATCTCCAGACGCTTGTCGGTGAACTCGAAGAGCGCCAGCGTGGTCTTCATCATGTACAGCGAGTTGACCATGTAGGTCGCCATGTCGGCCGTGCCCAGGTTGCTGGCGGACACCGTGCAGAGCTGCAGCAGAGGGTCCAGGATGCACGACAGGACCTGGGCCGAGGAAAAACCCGACGTCAGGGAGGTGATTTCCTCCTTATTTTGCCTCACTATTGGGGGGAATGCTGATTTTTCAGACACTAAGAGGTCTCTGGGGAGCACTCGAATTTGGCTCTATTGCTGAACATTCTCTCCTTTTATTGGCTGTCAGAGGGTGTGAAAACTTGTCGGAGTTTGAGTGTGCAGATATGTGTGCTTAGTACTTCCTGGAGCATCAGAATTAATTTGATTATAGCAGCTTATTTAGCATAGGGAACAAACACTGGACTCCTAAACACAAATCGGACATGTTCTGAGGGGCTTCATTGAGGACCTTGGGTATGCAGGGACCTACTCATCATCCACTGGATACTATGGATGACAGAGGGAAGGAATGAGCATGTGCTTTTATTTAGAAGAAAAAAAAACGTCTTGGGCTTCTGGACCCCAGGGCCCTCCTGGAGAGCCCGGGCAGGTGTTACCTGGGCGAAGTCTGCCTGCCGCGCGTCCAGCGGGACCATGGAGGAGTCGTGCGAGGTCAGCACCTCTCTGAGCAGCGACAGCGTCTGGGTGAGGGAGGCCGTGGGGCCCAGGTCAGGCGGGGGGAGCTCCACCTAGGACCAGGAGAGATTAGAGCCTCAGACCAGCTCAACCCTTCAGCCTGCTTCTTAAAGGACTAAGCCACATAATCACATTACTGTACGTTACAGCTTGTACACTGTCACAGCACCACCTCAACCTTTCAACCAGTTTCCTAAAGGACTACATTACCCAACACAACCTCAAACTTTCATCCAATTTCCTAAATGACTACACCACTCAACACCACATTGACCATATGGCCAGTTTTCTAAAAGACTAAGCACCCAACACCACCTCAACTTTCAACCATTTTCCTAAAGGACTACACAGGAACACAATTCACCTGTTACAGTGCCCTGTATACAGACCAGGTATATTTGACTATGTAAAGTCTCGAACACAAATGCTGTCTGTCTCTCAAATGTCTTAAAAAATAACTTTTTTTTTCTTGCAATGTGATCAGTTCTAAGTCTTAGCCAAAGTTATGCTATAAATCAATGGTTAATTTGGCTGGAATCATGGTGTCCACGTGGAGAATTGGATCTGCACAAGATTGCGATTCGTCAGACGTAATATCTGGTTTGAGAGCAAAGCACTTCCCTGGAATTTGGGTGGACTTATCTCACATCATCGCGTCAACCTGTTCTGGTGCACAGTACTCCATAGCTTATAACAGAGGTGAGCAACGAAGGCCTTCATTCCTTAATTAGCCCTGACATGTGAGCCATTCGACATTTTAGCTACATTTCTTCATAAGCGCATGAGTGACAGTCGAAGACTGCTCTTGTGTCCCTTCATGAAACATTTTACTGTGATCTAATCTACGAGAGAACCAGTGTTCGTGCATACAGCCAGTCAGCTCATTTAGCCAGGGTAACTGGTGGAAACAAAACCCTGCATACACACCAGCCCTCCAAAAACGGAATTGCCCACCCCTGGTGCACATATTAACCTAATTTGTCAATCCCTTTTATTAATTTGTCTTTCAAGTAACTCTCGTATCCTTTTTTTTTGTATTTTTAAACCGCCTCCTGTGTCGGGTTTCACAGCCGTCTCAGTAACACGGCTGGTTATTAGGAGCTCACAGCTCCGGCCGGGGCTGGAAGCGATGTGTGATGCCTTAAACCCCCCGCGATTCGATTAGCGCCGCTCGCTCTAAGCGGATAATTCTGTCAGAGGCGACGCGGGGAGACCTTCACCGCGGCGACCCGCCGCTCGCATCGATCGTCCGGGGAAACGCTGCGCCCCGCACCGGCGTCCGTCTGTGTTCAGGGCTGTTTTGACTCTAATTTAAGCCTCTTCCCCCGCCCCCCCCGCCCCCCCTCGCGAGCGGGCTGATGTGGTGCTCCTGCCCGACCGTCACGCGCTCACAACGCCCAGCGCATCCCGGGCTGTTTACCGGCCGCTTCCGTGGAAACCGCAAGCCTTTCTGGCCGCGGAGCGTCCGCGTCGCAGCTGGAAATGCGAGGGGCGCGGCATTTATTTCTCTCGCGCAACGCAGGAACGATCAGGGTTAGTGAGCTGGGGTGTGTCTGTTTGGAGCAGAGCCCTGACAAATGAGACGTTCTGGGAGAAAAAGTCGCGCTGACCCTTGTTCATGCAGTCAGTACAGACATGAAACTGTTTTTGAAGAAGTGACAATGCCTTGCTGTGCATGTGATGTACGTAAGGAGCCAGTGAGGAGTATTTAGCCGCGGGAAGTGAAAGGTCAGTGAGCCAGTGCGTTGGGCTCCAGCGTGTTGGGCTCCAGTGCGTTGGGCTCCAGCGTGTTGGGCTCTAGTGCGTTGGGCTCCAACGCGTTGTGTTCCAGTGCGTTGGGCTCCAGCATGGGCTCTCGCTCACCTTGTCCATGAGCCTGCTGGCATGCAGACTCAGGCTGTTGAAGAACATCTTCTTGCTGAGCACGTGCATCTCCTCCATGGTGAGGAGCAGGGATGCCGCGCTGGTGCCAATGATGCCACTGCAGAAACAGAGAGAGAATCTGTACCCGGGTGGCACGGTGGTGCAGCGGGTAGCACACGCAGTCCTTGGTCCGGAATTCAAACCAAGGAACGTGCACTCACAGCAAGAAGGTCCTTGGTTTGAATACAGGCTAGGGCCTTTCTGTGTGGAGTTTGCCTGTGCCCGCATGGGTTAGGTGTGTAACTGTGTTAGGGTTTTGGGAGGTACCTGATTGTGTGTAGGTTAGGTTGGACAACTGTGTAGTGTTCGGAGGTCACCTGTTGTGTGTAGGTTAGGTGTGACACTGTGTTAGGGTTTTGGGAGGTACCTGATTGTGTGTAGGTTAGGTGTGACACTGTGTTAGGGTTTTGGGAGGTACCTGATTGTGTGTAGGTTAGGTGTGACACTGTGTTAGGGTTTTGGGAGGTACCTGATTGTGTGTAGGTTAGGTGTGTAACTGTGTTAGGGTTTTGGGAGGTACCTGATTGTGTGTAGGTTAGGTGTGTAACTGTGTTAGGGTTTTGGGAGGTACCTGATTGTGTGGTGGTAAAACTTGAGCAGATTGGACAGCTTGTAGAGCAGGACAGCCCCTGGCTCGGCCACAATCACCTGCTCGATGCGCACCTGCGTCACACATCACGTCCAGACGAGATGAGCGTGGGATTAAACAAGAAAAAAAAACACCAGTCAGTCTGCCAATCAACCACAATCCATCTACGAGAACGTGACGTTAAGAACATATCAGTTACAGGTAACAACATACGGAACTGCATCAGACAGGCAGTACACAGTATTCTGTGCTTCAGGGGAGAATATTTATTCTGACAGCCGGCCTTGTTGTGTGACAGGTTACAGGACCTGGATGGCTTACCTCTCGCTGACCTTCACGCCACTCACTGCTCTTAAATACTTAATTACACAGCAGCATCCATTTGTAAAGCCATCATTATGATAAACAGTCATCTTAATATGGTTTAGCTGCAGCCAGCCAACAGGTACCATTATCAGGTGGCACAAATCCATTCTTTCGCATTACAGGATCTTTTGGCATACCGATAAACTGATCTCCCTTTTCCGTACCCCCTCATGTTGTAACATCCCAGGGCATAACAACTATCTACCATTTTAAAACCAAAGCAAAAATGAAACAGAAATGAATGCCACGGAATTAGTGGTATTCGCAGATTCCTGCCAATATGGCGCAGTTTTGATCAAGGCAGATGCATGCAGGGATTGTGTGAAGTCAACTACCAGAGCTCTATACAGTCAGCCCAAGCATGCTTTCCAAGCCAACGGCCGGTCTGCTGTTTAAGCTCCACCCACCTTCAGCGGCCTGCAGACGCCCTCAGTGATGTGTCCGACCACTTCCTGCATGTTCTCCTCCACCCCTGAGGGTAACGGTGAAACCATAGTCACGTATTAACATCTATAACCTTCACACAACTGCTCAGGTTCAGGAGTGCGGTTTTTGTGCCCCAAAACCAAATAAAAAAACAAACCAAAATGCACTTATGTGGCGTATTTTTACGAAACGTCCGTCACAATACGCTTCATGGTACACCCCGGGCCAAACCCCCCCCCAAAAAAGCAACAAAGAAAACGGTAGCAGGAATAACTCCCTAAGTGTCACATAGGAGGAGCCCCTCCTCCTCTGGCGGGATCCCAGTGTGGGTTCACGGTGACCGACGGGCTCCAGTCTGTGGGTAATGTGCTGCTGGACCACATCCCGGAGGGGCAAACTTCCTAACAGTATTAGGCACTTTGCTCAGACGGTTAAGCTGAGATAAGCAGGCAGACTGCCGTAGGCACTGAAGGGCAGGAGATACGGTCTCTGGCTCAGCCTCTCGTCTCCAGAGGTTTGACAGCAGTTCTGGATTAACAGGACTGATCAGTTTCTTTTGACGTATGGCGCTACTGTCATTTTACCTATTGCAATTTGACATGTGGCGGTGCTGTCATCTGACGTATGGCAGTATTGCAATTTGACGTATGCCAGTATTGTAATTTGATACATGGCGGTACTGTAATTTGACACATGGTGCCATTTTAAATTGATGTATGCCAGGATTGTAATTTGACGTATGGCGGTATTGTAATTTGACGTATGGTGGTATTGTAATTTGACGTATGGTGGTATTGTAATTTGACGTATGGTGGTATTGTAAGTTGAGGTATGGCGGTATGTAAGTTGACGTATGGCGGTATTGTAAGTCGACGTATGGTGATGTCGTAATTTCACGTATAGTGGCATCATTCAGGTCCCGTGCTAACTCTCTTAAAAGACAGGACAACGGGGACACTGGAAACAGGCCCGTCTGCTAGCCAGAAGCAGCCGGACGCTGACTACTGGATCAGACGCCACTATCTTAGACAAACAGGGCATTTGAACCCATTTATCTAAGGTAACCGCTATGTGTTTGCGTAAGGTTATCAGCATTGAGTACAGCGTCACACCCCTTTTGCTACTGGTTAACCATTGCTGCAAATGCCCCCCCCCCCACCCCCCACCCCGCGTTCGGGAAAGCAGAACAGATGGGTGAGGGGTGAGGAGAGTTATCCTTCACTCTGCACCATGGAAAACTGTAAGGCCCTTTGAAAGTGGTATAACGGATAATGATATGATTACTGTATGGTGGGAGGGGACTCTACTATGTCTCTGAACCAGGGAGACTCTACTATGATGCAGAGGTGGGAAATCATCCTTCCAATTTTTCAGAAAAGCTACCAGGCTAACCAGCTTGCCTTGAAAAACCAACATACCCTTGTAATGGCATTTCAGCCAGCGGTGACAAATTTAGTCATGATACCAAAGTTGAACCAGCTAGGTATGTCATGGACTGGGTTTATGACGGTATGATACTGTAACCATCCTGAAAAATGCAACGATCACAGTTTCAGCTTATGAGTAACAAATGCTGATAAGATTGAATGAATGAATGAATGAATGAATGAGTAAAAATGAAGCTTTTGTCTACCCTGCATGGTGACCTGCTTTAGCAGGGCTTCCAGATGCTCCTTCTCAGACGCGGTGGCCTGGTGCAGCCAGGCTAGCATGTCCCCGACGTACCTGCAAGGATGGCAAAACAAAGGAGGCAGATGGGAGTTGTAGTCCAGAGCTTGTCAAAACGCAATTCAAAGTCTCAAGCTCTGCACTCCACCTCCCACTGTGCTCTTTGTGGATTTTTGTGTGATGCGCTCTGCCTTTTGAATGAAGCCCAGAGGCCTGGGAGAGTTTGGAAGAGGGGGGGTGGAGATGTGGTGGGGAACTGGGGGGGGGGCAGGGAGTGCTTGCATTTTAGCTCATTTTTGTGACTGGGCTCACAGGGGGGGGGGGCAGGAGACATGTGTTGAATGTGCCTTTGCAGAACATTAGAGATCTGAACAACACTGAACTGGCACTGACCCACAAACAGGGTCAGCCAAAGAGCAATGCGATTAAAAGGAGGGAGAAAGAGAAAGAGAGGTAGGCAGAGAGAGAGAGATGGGGGGGGGAGAGACATAGAGGCAGGGACAGAGAGAGACATAGAGGTAGGGTGAGAGAGAGAAATAAGAGAGAAAAACAAAGAGACAGACAGACAGACAGACAGACAGAGGACGAGAGAGCGAAAGAGGGAGGGAGAGGCTGAAACACTTTAATTCTCAGAACAGTCGATACGTGTGACGGGACCGCAGGTGACAGCATGTTCCAAACACAGCAACGTTCCAAGAAGAGGCCTCGTTAGACCCAAATAATTCCTGTAAGTGGGGACGAGGTCGGGGGGAGGCCGGGGGGAGGGCAGGGGGAAGACGCGGACTCCTCTCCCCCCCCCAGCCCATAGCGGCGAGTCTTCTGTGAACCCGCTCCGGCTGATTCTGTGAAGCCTCCGGCGCCCGCAGCCCGGTCGAGCGCGTCCGCCCGTGTGCCGCACTACCGCGCGCGGCTCGCTAAGGAGAGCGAGCGCCGGTTCTCCTTACGGGGCCCGCCGCGCCCGTGTGGAGACGCACCGCTATCGTGGTCTAGCACGTTCGGCACGGACATCAATTCAGCTTCCCCTCAATACTCAGACTAGCACTGAGAGGGCTCACCTTTGGGTAATACATTCAGTTTACTGAGACGGACTCCTCACTGCCTGAGACACAATGGCAGGCTAATAACACCTGCTAATACACCCGCTGGTGCAGGAAAAGCAGTGCTTTCATTCATATCAGATGTGTGGATTACCTCAGAGGGTCGTGGGAGTGCATCTCTATGGGACGCGGGGTACCCCCAGAACCCCCCCGCGTTAGGGCGTCAATGAAGCCTCGCACCACGGCGCATCTCCGGGCCGTCCCGAACTCGTCCAGAGTGTACCTGCCGAAAAAAGAGAGAAAGGTGGGGGGAATTAAATGAAATGAAAGATCAGTGGAGGACACAGAATGGGTCAATTCCATTACAACTCAGTCAATTCAGTCCAACTGAAACGCCCTCATAAGACACGATGGGCATTGTTTTCCATTTCAATTTATGAAGTGAATTTCTCTGAGTTTCAGAGGTGCATCGGAACGGAGCCTCCATGAGAATGCGTGCGTCTGTTTTTCGGAGAGCGGGTCTGCGGTTCGCTCACGGGCGAAAACAGCCCCCGGGACCGGGGGGTTGTTTTGGTCTAACGGCTGCGAGTGACCTGTATCAGACTAAACAGTAGCCAGTGTGGAGGAGAAGGAGGCGGTTCGGTGTGAGAGATTACAGGAATCCCAGAGTTTTCCCCACTCCCTGGCCTTGAGGCTGAAGTGACCATCTGGGTCAGATGCATTCTGGGAAATGTGGTTTTCAGGGAGGACAAGGTGATAAGTTAGAGGAAGAAGAGGGCAGACTGACTTCAGTGAAAAGAACAGCAAAGAAAACATAATCGGTGTCAGAGTGTAACACTGTTGCCACGGACACCAAATTCACCTCATTTGGTGTTTATTTCTTAATACATGGGCCTTCTTGTTTAGGTGACATCAGAACCTTTTGCATCCCAGACCACACTGAGACCAGGTCAACGTGCATTAACCACAGCCGCAGCGGATTGGCTGGAGAAGCAGTCGGTGTCATGACTGCACATGTGCAGAAATGAGCGCAAGCCTGATCCTAGCATCCAGCTTAATGACCATGTAACAAACAACGATGACGCGTTTAAATTGCGGCTGTGTTCTCTTCACAGACATTAATAAGCGCATCCAGAATGGCTGATCGCACCTGCAGCTCCCTAAGCCAGCTGTGTATCAGCATACTGAATACTACAGGTGGTCTGATGAGAAAAAGTCACTCAGACACACCCCATTATAGAGAGGTTTTGGCACTGGGTTGACTCTAGCTTTACTTATCCCTAACTTTTGTGGTTGTTTCATTGAATGCTTTAATGCACCTTCTGTATATTGTTTTGGCTAAAAGCATTTACATGCCTAAATTGTAAATGGTTCCACTGGAATAATATTTAATAATGAATCCGTGCCTTTAATGGGCACTGAATATGATTCAATGATTCATTCCTCACATTCTTTTACTCAACTCTGAATGAACTGAGCTCGAGTAAATAAATACGCCCGATGTAGTGGAATCTCATCCAACTGTTTAAAATATAGCATGCGGTTCATTTCTGGGAAATCGAAAATCTAACCACCCTCTCCTGATAGTGTAAGAAGAAACGCAAGGAGGGAAACCAGGGACGAGAACAAACCCAAATATTTCCCACTTTCCCACACTGGAAACAATATGTGGGGAGGGTTCCCAGAATCTTCGGCACACCGGCCTCTGATAAGAAAGGAACACTACCTCCCAGGGTAAAAGCTCTACATTCCTCAGGCCTAACGGAGGATGAGGAGAAGCCTCACAGGCCTGAGGCTTTGACAGGCAGACAGAAGGCCTTTCACCTACCGCTCATAAGCAGTTATAAATCTACATGTGGTCAGTGCAGGTCAAGACTAGCCAGGGACCCCCTACAGTACCTTCCAGGACCCCCCCAGGGGTCTGCGGACCCCCTGTTGAAAACCCAGGCCCTAAAAAGTGCTGATGATCATTCACTTTGAGGTCTCCTGCCCACCAAGTCAGATCAGCCTCCAGTCTAGGAGGGCCTCAGTGTCCGCAGGTTTCTGTCATTTCCTTTCAAACAGCAGCCGGATTAGGCCCTGGTCAGCAAACTCTTTAGCCAATAGATGGCTTCAGGTCAGCGCGTGAGCGTGGAAAATGCAGCCGAAATCCAGCAGATGCCTTGACCCGCTCGGATTTCTCGGTGTTTGAGATCCTCGGTGGAAATTATCTTCCCATCTGTGAGGTCACTTGGTGTCCTCAGGGGGTCAAAGATCACTCACTCTATGAGGTCATCTGCGCCGGACAAAGAGGAAGATATGCTGACTCATGTCATAAACAGTTAGCGTATACTAGCTAGCACAGCGTTCACCAGCCAAAGTCACATCTGCACAATGCCTAGTCATCCAGTCACATGAACAGAAGGGAAATCCTAAACCACGAGAGCTCATAGGGTTTCTGGCCTTCAATACTGCACTAGAATACCAACTTCCCTTATCTACCTTCTTTCAGAAACCTTAAACTTAGAAATCCCCGCAAAGGAGATTCAGGAGAGTACTTGGCCTGACCCCTTGTGGCAGGTCTGTAATATTGCAGCTAATACCCAACAAAGACCAGGAGCTGCGCTCAATCCTATTCGCTGCAAGTGTCATCTCAGAATGAGTGCACTTTAATCCTTTCCCAGAAACACTTAGTTTCATGACCGCAGAGCAGAAGAAACTGCTCTGTGAGAGGGGAAAAAGAGAGAGATGTGGTTCTTTTATTGACGTTAATATAAGGAAGTTAACCCTTTGAAGAGTAGGATTTTTGGGGTGTTTTTTCCAAGTCAGTGTTCTAGAACTCCATTAATTTCAGTTACCACTACCAGTAGTGATTTTCACATCTGCACTAAAATGTTCAGTTAAGAACATTCTAATCACATATTTGTGATTTTATAAGTTAAAGGGTTAAAAAAGTGCCTGATTGGATTGTGCAGGTTAGCAACATGTTTGTCATGCTGTTGAGCCAATAGCTAAGCTGGACTTTTTGTCCCCTTCAGTCTTGAGAAATGAATGATGGCTCTATATAAAAGTAGCCGGCCTAACAGATCTGTACTCGGCCACTTAGCCGACAGCCGGTGCTTGGGGACCTGCTTGCAGCTGCAGGTAAATGACGAGGTTCGATGGGCTGAACGGCCTGTTCTGAAGGCTGTATATTCTGATGGTCTTATGGCTGAGTCTGGTTGTTAGCGCTGGGCAGTACTGACTTGTAGAGGATGGGCCGGTCCTGTAGAGCCTCCATGGCTTGGCTGAGCACTGGGGAGATGTCACATGTCTCCTGGGTCAGACCGCGACACTCATCTGCAAACACAGAGAACATTCAACTTTTTTGTTAAATACTAAGTTTTCCTGCCTTTTTGAAAATATTTTTCTACTTTTTTGGGGGTTATTGCTTTGCATCCTTATACTTTTGTGCCAATAAAGTAAATTTGAAGAAGGAATGAGTGACAGCGCTCTCACTCAATGTGCTAATTCTATCTTGGCATTAATTCACTCAGAGCCAGTGTTAATACTCACTCTGAGCCAGTGTTAATTCTGTGTGACAGTACTCACTCTGAGCCAGTGTTAATTCTCACTCTGAGCCAGCGTTAATACTCACTCTGAGCCAGTGTTAATTCTCACTCTGAGCCAGTGTTAATACTCACTCTGAGCCAGCGTTAACTCAGTGTTAATTCTGTGTGACAGTACTCACTCTGAGCCAGTGTTAATTCTCACTCTGAGCTAGTGTTAACTCAGTGTTAATTCATTGTAACAGTACTCACTCTGAGCCCAGCGGTACAGCTGCTCGTAGGAAGTCTCCTGCAGCACTGCCATCTGCTCCATGATCTCCAGTCTGCAGATAAATCACAGAAAAACCCCCTCACTCCTTTCCCCACTGAGCTCATGCAGTCATCCAGCATCCCAGTGCCTACAGCGCAGGGTCCCGCATGAACTTCTCCCACACTGGCCTGGTAGGGCAAGACTGAGAGAAACACTGCCTGCCCAAATTAAACTGCACTGGCCCAGATACGGCAAAGCTTACCTCTGACTGGAAAATCACACAAAGCCTCTGTAATAACATTTAACTTGTTTGTTGAATCAGATGCTCCAAGAACGTCAGACGTGATTAGACTAAACATTAGACGCAGATGTTTCTTTGATTAAGCTTTAGATCTCTGATTTGAATCTACTGCAAACAATACACATGTATGTAAATATTAGTGACAGTCTATTGTACTAGCCCCAGTTTTCACATACTGTACAACTGGAATTCTGTGCAAGCATAGCGGCACTAAACTGAAATTTTAACAAACTGAATGGTGAACTAGCCTTCAATCTTCACCCGCCCAGTAAGAGAAGAGGCGGAGCCGCATGCATTGATTGACACCTGGCTTTACTTTTTCCCAGCGACGAGGCTAGTGTTATTAAACTCCGCAGTGTCTGTTATCTGTTATAATGCTGCACAAAATGAGTTATGATCGCACATAAATTGCAGACCGAGTCATAAACTGAGCGCTAATTCAGTTATAAAACATATAAAGATGACTGTATATTTATGCATTTAGGAATGATTGAGGTGAATTGAGCGTGTTCCTGTTCACAATGAGATTTACTATCTCTTCTTGGCTTGACATCCGCCAGTTAATTTCCCCGCCCATGTCACCATGTAGAGAGATACACACCCATCACTTGTACACACATCACACGCAACTATGCTGACGATAATCATACTGTAGTAAGTGCCAGTGAAGTTTGGTATGACAGAAATATGCTGAAGTCTAGATTAAACATAGCTCTGATCCAGCGCTTTGCGTGCAGTGGCATTTTCTGTAACAATTTAATAAAATAAAAACATTTTATGTTTTCATGAGCGCTTTTATTGCATTCATAAACACTTCAGCAAATAATGCCAGGGTGTACCATGTCCTCATTCTTGTCATAAACAACGCTATTATGATGCTGCGATTTGGTATGCCACCGTGGCTTAAGACATGGATGATAACATAAGTCATCCAATGACAGTCTACGTCAGTCAGAATGAGTGCTTATGAATGCTTATACAGGTCTAATGGAGGCTTTATGAGCTTGTTATGTACTGTTGGTCGCACTGAATCTGGCTCTGAGCTGAATCAGCGTCCGTTTGAAAGGGGCTCACCCTGCTGTCTGCTGATTGGTCCTCAGCAGAATCTTCACATCTTCATGGATGTGCTTCACCCTACTGAGCGCCCTGAAGAAATCCTGCCGGGGAGAGCACAGCACAACATCAGCCGTCGGCAACTACTTCCTGGAGACACCGCGTTTCGCTTCCTGTTTCACAGGACACGGCCCGCTTCCAGTGTTCGGGGCGTGCCGTTACCTCGGTGACGGGGGCGTCGCGAGCCCCGCGCAGCGTGGCCATCTCCTCGCTGGACAGCTGGAACTTGGAGAGAAAGGCCTGGGCCACCTGCGCTCGAACCTCCAGCCGGTGACTGAGGGGAGGAGAGAAGCACAGACCGACTGAGGAAACAGTGAAGCACAGACAGACTGAGGTAACAGTGAAGCACAGACAGACTGAGGTAACAGTGAAGCACAGACAGACTGAGGTAACAGTGAAGCACAGACAGACAGAGGTAACAGTGAAGCACAGACAGACTGAGGAAACAGTGAAGCACAGACAGACAGAGGAAACAGTGAAGCACAGACCGACTGAGGTAAGAGTGAAGCACAGACAGACTGAGGTAACAGTGAAGCACAGACAGACAGAGGTAACAGAGAAGCACAGACAGACTGAGGTAACAGTGAAGCACAGACAGACTGAGGTAACAGTGAAGCACAGACAGACAGGTAACAGAAGGTGTGTCCCGCCAGGCAGGTCAATCATGTAGGGGAGACAGAGGCACTGATGCAGCACGCTGTAAACACAACAGTGCGCTATAAAGGAGAGAAGAGAAACGGCTACATGGCTACCGCCAGCGCTGCTTCAGCGTGTCTCACACAACTCATCCAGACCGTAATTCTGTGGAATTTTTTCATCCGCTGCTATTCTGCTTTTGATTATACAATGACACATAACTTAGGAAGGAAGCTGGCCCAGGGAGACAGAGGGACTGAGAGAACTCCAGAGAGAAGCAGAGAGAATGAAGAAGAGAGAGAGAGAGAAGGGGAGAAGGGAAGGAAGCAAAGAGAAAAGATAGAGGGAAAGAGATGGGGAGGGAGAGGGAAAGAGATGAGAATAAGAGGGAAAGAGCCTGAGGGAAGGGGGGGGGGGGGGGTATAATGACTGACTTCATGCTGCCTTGCATTCAGGGGAGCTCATATTTTATCTGTGATTCACACAGCTCATTCAGCTTCTTTTCCATGTAAAACCCTGTAATCTACAGCTTCCTTAACTACGCATTTTTCACAGCCACACGTGTATTTATAAATTCTCCCTTTTATTGCCGCCATATATTTTAAACCCCATTTATTTTTCGATCCCGCGCGATTTTCGCACCTCGCCTCGTCGCAATCTCCCAGAGTCAGCACAAACCCGCCCGTTTCTCAGCCCGAAGCACAAAGCCCGAACTACCACCGCACGGCCACAAGGTGGCGGCAAACCTCTCTTTGTTCACCTTTCCATTATCAAACGGGACAGAGAGGCGGAGTACTGTAGCCTGACAGCTTGCTTCACGCTTACTGTAAGCTCGCCAAGCAGCTCGCTGCTGTTTTTAGCTCGCTCCCCAGTCAGACGAACACCCCAGGCTGTTTGCGCTTTCCTGGATGCGCAAAGCAATTCACAGAGCCGAGAAGCAGTATCACCGACATTTGAGGCCCCTTCTTTTCGCAATAGCAATACCGACAATGTGACACTTCCCTAAATAGAGGCCTAAAAAAGGAAAAAAATAGGCTACATAACAATATATCATATAAATATATACATAACGTGATTTGAGTAAGCTTAATTTTCATAAAGGCTGATTTTTTTTCCCCCTCTTGTTTCCTGCAGTGAACGTAAATTGAAGCTATAAATTATGAATATTTTCCAAATTAATTTAATAAAGTATCTATACGCTGGGTTGGGTTTTGCAAACAAGAGAAGTGCTGAGGGTGAAGTTTGCCGGATGCATGAGCATCGCATTTGCAGGATGTGAATTTTAAGCAGCCGTGTAATTGGCTGCATGGTCGCAGTTAAAAAAACAGTTTCAGGGTTCCAGATAAGCGGACGGTACCTCCGCAAACTCTGAAAGACGAAAGGGGGATCAGGTGAGGGGAGAGGGGTGCAGAAATGAAGCGAAGAGATGAAGTGAGAGGGAATAAGCGAGGGATAAGAACCAGAGAGCAGTGAACTGAGAGAACGGCCGTCCGTCCGGGGGTACCCCGACAGAGGTGGGTCCCCGGATACAAAGGATGGCCATGGCAACGGTCCCCCTCTGGGAGGGAACTCAAGGTCAGAGTCGGCGGTGAGGTCAGAGCTCCAGGCCTAGCATTCTCTCCCTCCTCCGCTCGCCCAGTCTCTCAATTTTTATCTCTCTTTTGTCATCTCCTCCGCCACCTCCCTCTTTTGTTCCTCGTCTATCTATTCCCTCCATCGCACAAAGCACCTCGGTCAGCCAGGCTCCCTCACTCTCCCCGAAAACTCAGGTTCCCAGGCTGCCATTGTCACGGGCGATAAAATCACCGCAGAAACGATTCATAAGCTACAATGATGTCAAATATATAGCAAAGATGTAGGTCCCGTTTCTCCTAATTTCATCACCCTGTGACACCCTCTCTCTCTCTCTCTCTCTCTCCCTCTCATTGTCTCTCTTTCTCTTTCTCTCGCCCTCTCTCATTAGAAGTCAGAGAAGTCACTGATTACTCGCGACGTGACAAAAGCTCACAAATTGTCTGCGTTAAATTTGCTTCCGTGCAGAACGTTCTGTGGGCCAATCGAGGCGCGATAACGAAAAGAACAAAGAGAGAGAAAGACGGCAAGATCAGCTGAGCGAAGCGAAGGAAGAGATGAGGAACTGTCCCGCGATGGCAGTGAAATTTTATGACCCAAATATGTCACGTTACACCCCCCCCCCCCCACCTCATCCCCACCCAGAACGTGCGAGAGGGATTCACGATTCAACAGCAGCTTTATGTGGGGGCTTCGTACATGAATACACATGAGACGTGCCATTTCATAATTGATACATCCGGCGCGCTCCATTAATTTGTGCTGAGGAGCCCTTATGTGATGTTTTGGGGGCGCTGGCCTTAATATAGAAAGGCTGAGAAATGACTCCGCCCACCTGCCAAGGTGTCTCCACGGTGACTGAATCCTCAGCCTGTTGATAGATATCTCTTTATTTCAGCCATCACTCCCTGTTTACAACTAACTCGTCTGCCTTAATAAATCAATAACGTCCACCGTGAGGGACACAAGGGTTACCGTGACGACAGAGGCGAGCCTGTCACATCATTATAGGACACTAACGTCTAATATAAATGAGGAAAAATACCACCGCCCTCAAAAACACTTCGCTTTCTTCCTTCTTTTTAAAGAAAATGTCCAGAGCACGGAGATTTTAAGAAATACACAAATAAAATCATAATTCTTTTACGCACGCATCACCGGCCCCCACGCCGAACAGTGGAAGGCTCGCAGGTCCCAGAGCGGCACTGTAAAACATGACGGCTGCGTTTCAGGGTGAGCCGAACTGCAGCTGAACGCCGTGTTTAATTAGCGATGAGCGTCCGGAGCGCAAAGCGAGCGGACCCAAGAGGCCGAGCCGGGCCGCTGGAACCCCGTCATACACTCTCCCTCGCTCCAGCGTCACCTGTGAGGAGGGGGCGGCCTGTGCATTCCTGTGCTCGCTGCGCCTGTGTTTTGCCTGTCGGGAGGGACCTTGTTATGCTGTGCCTGTGCCTGTGCCTGCGCTTCACGCCTCTCTTTAAGGCTGAGTTAATGTTGTGTTTCTTATTGTGCTGAGTTACGTTATGAGCGACTCCTCCGCTCCGGTGCTGTGCACCTGGCACACCGCCACTCAGCCAGCACGGCACAGCACAGCACAGCACAGCCGTAAAACATCCGCCTCAACCCATGCAGAGGGAGCCGAACCTGCACTACCTGACACCTGTGTGTGTGTGTGTGTGTGTGTGTGTGAGTATGAGTGCATGTGTGTGTACGTGTGTGTGTGCACGTGTGTCTGTGTATGTGCTTGCATGTCTGTGTGTGCGCGCGTGTGTACATGTATGTGTGTGATTGTGTGTGTGCTTGCGCGTGTGCTCGTGTGTGTGCATGTGTGTGGAAACACAGGTGTGTGGAAACACTGATGTGCACATGGTGCGCGTGTGTGTGTGTGTGTGTGTGCGTGTGTGTGTGTGTGTGTGTGCGTGAGTGTGTGTGCCTGTGCCTCATAATCACCCAGTGAAACAGCAGTGTCAGCAGCACACGTCGGTGCCGTTTGTTTATTTAGACAAATATGCGAGTGCGCTCACCAGCCTTCCAGCTGCCCAACACGCTCATAAGGCTGGCGTTTACTCAGTAACTCCCCGTGTGCGGAAGCTACAGCCACACATGGGTCTGTGGCCCACACACGGGTCTGTGGCACACGGTGCTGCCCGATATTTCTTAGCTTCTTCTTCCTCTTCAAAAAAGAAAATCTCTGTGAAAGCCCGGTGAAATTATATCTGAGCGTGGCCAATCAATCTTCAGCCCATGATATACTGCCTGTGCAGCAGTTTTTCTTTGTGCAGAACTACCGTGAAGAGCTGTGGGACTGCGGAAGGCACTATATAAGGCCATTTTTAGCACTTTTATCATTATTATAATTAACAGCGTGAGAGAACGAGAATACACGCTCCAAAAAAGTTCCGGGTGTTAAATCCCAAATTAAAAACTCCCACATTTAAAGTGATATTTTCACCGAGCCGTGTGACCGCTGACGGTTGGTCCCGCGCGCTCTTATTAACAGCACATCACAAACAGGGGAAATCGCACCCTTAAAACAGCGCAGCCTCAGACGCTACATTTAACTCCGACATAAATAGCAGTTATCTGAGCTAGCTCGCGCAGGATTGTTTCCATGTCGGCAAAGCCAAGGTGGCGGTTATGTAGGGAAACGGCGCTGTTTTAACTCAGTTTTGAGTTCTTTCGGTTGCGTTTGTTATTTTTGTGACAGCCGCTTTACTTCTGCGCGTCATCAGAAGGGAAAGCGAAACTGTTCCCGTTGGGTTGTCTCTCACTCGCTGTTGTTTCGCCAAGCGCTCAATCGCGTCCTCTTCCGGGCCGGTTCACGAGGGCTCGTCGGCCGTTCAGAAAGGCGTGTCTCGGACGCGACGCGTGGCGCGGTGCGCAAGGAGGCCGACTCTCGAACTGAACTGCTCACGCAAAAGCGTACCTTCACCACAGAGCGCCACAAACACATGGAAATAAGACTGGATTGAGGACGTCAAATATATGTTTGCGACCAAGCTGATGCATTTCAAAAGTACAACTCCTTCCTCAGAACAGAACGATACAATACTGTTACAACAATTATATAATATTTATCAAATATACGTCTCAGCCATATCTTCACATGCAAAAATAAATTAGAAATAAAGAGTTAATTACTGTGGTGATTTATGAGATACTGTATGTTGGAAATGGGAAACCTGCTTCATGTACCCACTGTCCTGCACGGAGAGCTACAGAGGACGTCAGCTGGCTTTAATGAGTCATTAAGGGACTCAAAATGAATGGGCTGGGGACATTAGTGGGCAGAGTAACCTTGTTCATCTGCTCATTCATCTGTGTGTCTGTCAGCCTGAGCAGGCAAACCGGGGCTCGCTGAGGCAGATGTGAATTACAGGGCACTCAGCCTTCCAAAAACGTGCACCCCTGCCCCGCCCCGCTCAATTAAGCCCTCCTCCTGTTTGAAACCCGAAGCCAAGCGGCTCGGTCGATCGCCTCCGTCTGAAACCCTCCACCGGGCCAATCGGCGGGCTTCGAAAAGAAAGCCGGCTTTCTGGAAGAGTCCGTCGGACGAGTTCGCTGGGAAGCGGAGCGGCCTCTCGCTCAGAGTCCGGAGCACCGGGCAGAGCGTTCAGATCCTGCGCGTTCCGTCCGGCTGGCTGGGCGCTGCTCTGCGGCGCGACCTTCCACCGTAGCGCTGTGCCAAAACAAGCAGCCGCCGTCCAAACGGCTCGTAAAATTAGCCTCTGAATGAGGAGGGAATTGGCAGCGCTAAAGCGCCGCTAACTGGCGCGCGCGTGGCAGCGCTAAAGCGCGGCTAACTGGCGCGCGCGTGCAGCGCTAAGGCCGGCTAACTGGCGCGCGCGTGGCAGCGCTAAAGCGCCGGCTAACTGGCGCGCGCGTGGCAGCGCTAAAGCGCCGGCTAACTGGCGCGCGCGTGGCAGCGCTAAAGCGCCGGCTAACTGGCGCGCGCGTGGCAGCGCTAAAGCGCCGGCTAACTGGCGCGCGCGTGGCAGCGCTGGCTAACTGGCGCGCGCGTGGCAGCGCTAAAGCGCCGGCTAACTGGCGCGCGCGTGGCAGCGCTAAAGCGCCGGCTAACTGGCGCGCGCGTGGCAGCGCTAAAGCGCTGGCTAACTGGCGCGCGCGTGGCAGCGCTGTGCCAAAACAAGCAGCCGCCGTCCAAACGGCTCGTAAAATTAGCCTCTGAATGGGGAGGGAATCAGGAAGACAATGGGGGCATTTTAACCCCCCGGGGAGGAGGGCAAGGACACGCAGCCCTGGTGTGTTTTGTACACACAGCCCAGCTCTTTAAAGGTAGATTTGGGATAACCCCCTTCAAAGAGCCCCACGAATACCAGCGGGGCGGAACGCCCGAGGCTGTGTGAGTGACAGGGGGAGTGTGGCGACCCCCCCCCCCCCCACCCCCCCCACCCCCCCAGTAACGGCCTGCGCTCGTCAGCCGTCCAAACGCGCCTCCCAGAGGTGCAGCCGACCGGCAGCGCAGCCGTAACTCTGTCAGGGAAGCGTCGTTTCTAAGGTGCGGACAATCCCAAACGCGCGGCCCTATTTTAACCGGCCCGCGTGCGGCACGACAGGCGCGCCCTGTGACCCGGCGTGACCGGGGTTCCAACCCGCCTGCACAACATTTGTCTTTCCTCCCCACAACAGAGGCTGAATCCCGGCCCCTTCCACAGAGGATCCGGTTACCTCCCCCCCCCCCCCTCCCCGGACAAGTCGGCGCACCTCCCCGGTCGTGTCCCAGCGTTAGCAGCGAGACTCCCGCCCCGTTTAAAAGCCAACACGGGGGCAAACACGCGCTTCGGCGGCGGGGATGACAGGCTCTTAGAGAGGAGGGTAACAAAGGCCAGGTGATGAGGGGGAGGAGGGCAGGTGCGCCCTGTCGCAGGAGAAAGGCGCCGAGCGCCGCGGGACGAACGGAAGGAAGCCAGCCGCTCTTTGTGCTGCGAGCCCATCCGCCTGACACGCCCGCCTGACACGCCCGCCTGACACGCCCTATCAAACGCACCGGATGCCCCGCGCCCGCACACAAAGGGAAGAAGGGCGGCGCACACACACACACACACACACACACTCTCACACAAACACACACACACGCGCGCACACGCACACATGCACACACACACACACTCACACACACACACACACACACACACGCACACACGCACACATGCACACACATACACACACACACACACACTCACACACATACACACACACACACACGGTCACACGCACGTGCATGCGCAAACACTTTTTCCCTGTCCGTTCAGGGTGTTTACCCTCCCTGTTTCCAGTGTGTCTGGAGGACACCCTGAAGAATGGCCCTCAGAGGGGCAGTTTTAACAAAGTCGTCACACATCCCAAAGAATGGGAAATGACATGCACTGAAAAAGGAAAGAAGAAAGAAATAAAAAGCTCCCGTACACTGCATCGACATGCAAGAAGCATCACATCATAACACATTGCATTAAAATGTGCTACTTTCACATCATAACACACTGCATTAAAATGTGCTACTTTCACATCATAACACACTGCATTAAAATGTGCTACTTTCACATCATAACACATTGTATTAAAATGTGCTACTTTCACATCATAACACACTGCATTAAAATGTGCTACTATCACATCATAACAATGCATTAAAATGTGCTACTATCACATCATAACAATGCATTAAAATGTGCTACTATCACATCATAACACATTGCATTAAAATGTGCTACTTTCACATCATAACACATTGCATTAAAATGTGCTACTATCATATCATAACAATGCATTAAAATGTGCTACTTTCCTCAGCAAGTGGGAATTTATTTTTCCTTTTTTTTTTCTCTTTCATTCCTGTTCAGAAAACACAGCCGATGAAAGCCTGGTTCTGTAGTGGGGCGGTCCCGTGTCCGGAGACACAGGGTCCTGGGACGGTGCCGAACCCTGAGCCCTGCTGGGGCGTGGACGCGGACGGAGCCGAGGGCGTGGTCGCGGTGCTGGCAGCCCGTCATCGGCGAGCAGCTGCAGCTAAGCGGAGAGACCCGCGCCTGCACCTCCCCGAGAGAACATTCTGGAACATTCCGGGTCAACATCAGAAGCGGGGCCAGCAGGCACGTGCGCCGCCATATGGCTGGTGACAAGTGACCCCCCTGACCTCTCACCCCCCCCCAAACCCCACCCCCCCTTGCTGGAAGAGCAACACCCCCCCACCTCGCACGTGCAGGCAAGCACAGGCACGCTAACTACATCCAGACTCAGGCAGGGTGTGGACTCAAAGCCAAGCAGACTACACCACCTCACACAGTCGCCCCTACCCGAACCAGTCGCGGTACAAAACTACATCATCCCCCAACAGAGCAGAACTAAACACGGCCTCAATCGTAGCCTCCCCCTCTCCTCCTTCCTCCACCCATGTCCTTCCCTATATCGCTCTCTCCATCCCTCCATCGCTGCCCCCCACTACACAACACACACACCCCCGCTACCCAGCTTCTATTTTCTGGCTGGATGTAACCTTCTTTTCAGGAAGGTCTTTGTGGTTCCAGTGAAGCGTGGAATTACCAACTGTACATCACAGCTGTCAGCTTGGCTTCCGCCAAAGACACGCCCCTCCTGTTCCTGCCCGCAAGGTCGCCCGGCCGACGGGTAGGACTCCGCCTCGCTGACTCCGCCTCCTCTCTCCGCCCCCTCGGCTCTACATACTCTCACTACCACCTGGCTCCGCCCTCCCCCCGTCCCTCCATACCCCCATTCTGTACTCTGTCTCACGGGTCCCACCTCCTTGACCCTGACTCCGCCCCCTGCCCTCCACTCTCAGCCTCACGGCTCCGCCCCCTGTCTCCACGACTGCGCTGCGCAGCCAATGACAAACGGCGCTCGAGAGATTATATCGTAAAAAATTTGAAGCACTGAAACCTTTCCCATATAGTTTCTGAGGGAAAACGTTGAGTTTTCCTGTCATGTCCTCATCATTAGCACCCCCATCCGCTCGGACCAACCCCTCCTCCTCCTCCCCCTCCTCCTCCTCCGCTTCATTGACAGGCTCTCCCTCCGTAAACAACCGCGACACGCCCCAGCCGGAACCGCGAAGCAGTGGAGCCCTGATCCGCGACAGCCGCCTCTCCTGCTTATCCCCTCGCGCTCCGCGGCCTAATCATCCTCCAGTCGATAAGACAGCAGCCACCAATCACCTGGGGCCCGACGGCGCTTAATTGCCGGTGTTAGAATCACACTTGGCCGTTATTACAGGGTCCCCGGCGCCCTTGATTACAGTGATTCGGGTTTAATCACCGTTTGGAGAGCCGGCCCGAAACGCCACTTGTTTAGCGTCTCCCCTTCCACGGAAACCGCCGCGCACTTCGCGGGCTCGCACTAAAACCCCACCGGATATCCCCGCGCGTCCCGCTGTCTTTATTAAGGGAGCGGCGGCCCAGGCCCGGCAAACCAGCAGGAGGTTTTATGAGCTCACGTTTCCACGGTAAAAACGCAGCGATCCATCGGGGAGCGGAAACGCACCGCCGTACGCGGAAGAGAGACCCGAACTCAAACCCGGAGCAGAAGCAGATGGCGCCGCGATCGCGACGCTGGCACCGCCGTCAGGGACGACTGCGAGAACGAGACAGAAAACACCGCGAGCTGACTGCGGCGCTCCTCCGAAGCATTTTTAAATGAATTTACATTTATTATCCCGTCAACTGAAGCTTGAGCACTCGTGAGAAGTGTTTCTCGCGAGATGTTCTTCGCCTCACACCTCGGTACGCAGATTAATATGCAGGGAACAGGCATCACAGCAGACACCTCCGTTTCCTTCCACAGCTTGGCTGGCAGCACGCAACATGCCACAAGTCTCAGGTGTATTTAGTTTAGTTTTAACAGGTAAACAGTTAGGTTTTTTAAATCCTTTAAATTTTTCATTAAAAAGGTTTAGACCAGCAGTGCAGAAGAACAATCCAAAATAGCCAGTATAGGCTTTCAGTTTTATTAGCTGTCTAGAGTATTGCTGCAGTGGGTAAAGTGTTCAACGCACCAAGGGTCTTCTTCATCTACAAGTCTTTGTAAACTTTCAAAACTGCCTGTGTGGCGAAAGTTGCATCAGTCAGTCTGAAATTAACCACTGACTAAGTGCCAACTATTTCCCCCATTCTGCCAACAAAACTTACCCCTGTAGCATAGAACAGTCCCATCATATGCTTGAAGCAATGAATTATTATTTCTCCATTAATACCAGTGATAATGAATTCAATTCAATGTCTGGGACTTGTCTTTGTGAGGAGCACTGTGACTGTCTTGGAGGTGATAATTCACCACATGAATAAAACCACTTGACTGACTGGATTGATTAACGATGCATGAGTACGACTTCCTGAAACAAGCCTGTTCTTGGCGAGTGTATGAATGCGAGGTTACCTAGAACAAGTTTTAAAAAAACCAAGAAAGGTACTGTTTAAGTTATTTGAATGAAAGAAAAATATGAAAAATGATTTTCAAAAACATAAAGCTGTTATCTACGATGAACTGAAACCTGCAGATACTTGTTACCTTGCCCTTAAGTTGAACATTAGGGCAGAGGCTGAACTTTGCTGAAATAAAGGGAATATTCAGCTCCCCTTACCCAAAATCAACACCTTCTCCCTTTGCTC
Organism: Anguilla rostrata; assembly: GCF_018555375.3. Lineage (NCBI taxonomy): Eukaryota > Metazoa > Chordata > Actinopteri > Anguilliformes > Anguillidae > Anguilla > Anguilla rostrata. Next base: position 32,193,417 of record NC_057944.1, on the reverse strand, counting down.
ACATCTACACGGCTCAGGTACCAAATCACTCACACTGTTCCTCAGAAACCATATGGGGAAAAAAGTTTCAGTGCTTCAAATGTTTTACGATACAATCTCTTCCAAAAACCGTTAGCCGAAGGACGCGACTGCAGTGCGAGGGCAATCGAGTTAAGGGAAGTTTCTGTTAAGTCTTGGAGGGGGGCGGTACGTGCATAAAATTAAACGGAGATCCTTTGTTTAGAAATGCGCCGGATAGCCGCTGCGTCTTTGATTATCTCGGTACTTCAGCGGGAGTCTTTTGAAGATCCCCTTTGACGGTGCCTTAGCAGCCTCCCTTTGGTGAAAAGGCATTCGGCGGCTTATCCAAACAGGGCGGCTCGGGCACAGACAAGCTACCTCACGTCCCGCTCCCTTTGAAAAGAAAGTGCAGCTCAGGGCTCGGGCTACGACGTGAGAATAAAAAAAAGACCAAACGAGGAGAACCTCATCGTTACCGTGAGCGCCACTCAACCCGCACAGGGGCACAAAATCTCCCAAACACATCCGCAATGAAGCTGCAGCCTTCTGCCACTTAGAGGAAATTCAAAATGCCTGTGTCTTAGAAGCAGAACACGGTAGAGCCTGCCAAAATTAAACCGCGTTTTAACAACAGATTTCAATGGGCACATATCTTTCTGTGGTATGTTTACTTGAAAGCGCCACATATTAATTCCTTCACTGGAAAGGTCTACACCTACCTAATAACCTTTGTTCCACTTTGTCTATCAATTTCCTTGTGTTCAGGAAGTCCATGTACCTTGTTTGTTATTTTATAAGTTTGGATACATTTTATGCCTACTATGTCTGTTAGGATAATGCTTGTGTTGCATGAACATGAACTGATAAAAAAACAAACAAAAAAGAATCCAATTTAAAAGTTTCCATCTTACGACTAAAAAAAAGCACCTCATCCTGGTCATGTAAGAATTTGAGTTTAAAGACATGTGGCTTCATTTTTTTTTACTTTGACTAAAGATCATCTGACAAAGCTTAGGACTTCCTTTTGTCATACTGTGAAGGGCAGAAGGAATTGGCTATTCTCTAACTCCCTACATCTTTAACTCTCTAACTCTCTTATGTCTCTAATTCTCCAATGTCTCTACCTCTCTAACGTCTCTAACTCTAACTCTCTACCTATCTAATGTCTCTAACTGCCTAACATCTCTAACTCCCTACCTCTCTAACATCTCTACATCTAACTGTCTACCTCATTAATGTCCCTAACTCCTTAACTCTCTAACTCTCTAATGTCTGAAACTCCCTACCCCTCTAACTCTCTAATGTCTCTAACTCTAACACTCTACCTCTATAAAGCCAAACTTGGAGGAATAAATTTACCCTAAAAACACCTGAGCTTGGTTCAAGCTGTCCTGCCAAGATACCGCACCGCACTGCCTGCCCCCTTCCTCTTTGCCTTTCCCCCAAAAGCACAGGCACTCACTTCTCTCCTTGCAGCTTGTTGGTTTTCACGATGAGGTCCTGCGTTTGCTCTTTGGCTGCCTGTGGGGCATAGAGGAGTGGAGCCTTAGTACACCAAGAGAGGGGAGACAGTACAGGCAGCTGAAGTCACCTTGGTGAGGTTTACAGTCCTCTGGAAAGTTGGCTTGTCATTTTGCAGCTTAGCAATAAGAGGACACAGGTAAATAAGCCTGAACACAGAGCAATGCATCCTGGGACTGTGGAAGACCAGACCACACAATCTGGCCAATGGAAGGCCAGATTATTATTTTTTTTTTTTTAAATTCTATTACATTATTTGGGAATGGTTGTGTATTGTTGCTGTATCATGTTTTTACAGTTTTTATTTAGTACTGCAACAACATCAGTTCCCCTAGTAGGGAGTAAACTGAACTGAACTGGAGTGGAGTGCTCTGATAACATGACACAGAGCTACGATGCTAATTCGGTGCCATTTCAATTTTCAGTGTGCCTTCAAATGGGCCCCATCGCTGCCTACAGCATGCACTCAAACTTGAGAAAGTCACTGTTGCTGCCACAAGATATAATGCATTTGTACACATGTATTATCACATTGTTGCACTGTGTGGATAGCTGTCAGGCAACAAAAGCAGGTCAGAGGTCACTCAAATTAAAATGCAGGTGACACTCAGTACATAACACAGCGGGTAAAAAAGAATTCACACTGCACCTTTAGCCGGTTAGTCATCTCCTCGCAACATGAACTCATAGCTTGTACATCCTCATGCACGCTCTCAAGCTCCTGAAACGAGGCAAAAAGAAGAAGAGAACCCCACAACAACAGGGTTTAAAGGGTCACTGGGCGCTACACTATATATATATGTGTTATATATATATAACACAAATGCTTTTTTTAAAAATTATTATTTCTTCATTTATGTTTTATGTTGATATTACATTTACTACATATTACCTTTGTTGTACCAAAAAGATTGTACCAAAAAGGGACATTTTTTATAGCTATTACATTAATCTTGAAAACCTGTTTAAAATGCAGTGTTTCCATAATTTGTGCCAACACTGTTTGTTTGTGTGTGTGTGCCTGTGCGTGCGTGTGTGCCTGTGCGTCCAATAATGTAAGTCAAGTCAAATAAGCACAGCTCACAACTGGACATGTCACAACTAGATGCAAATGTACACAGAAACAAACCAAATTGTGTTCTGAGCGCTTACAGCTGCAATTGTAACCAGTTTAGGGCAATATATAATAATGTCACGTCTATAACTGGGAACCTTGTTGCTCTATACTGGTAAACGTGAAATAAGTACATTTGGGAGACAAAGTAACCTATATTGAAAACAGGTGTTTGCACTCAGGTGAGGTTCCTAATTAAGCAACATCCCAGCATGCTCAGGTTGCGTATAAAAATGCTGGCTCAATTGCACGTTATTTCAGCCATGATGGCTGAAAAAAGAGATCTGAGTGACCCTGGAAGACGGTGGCTGTTGGGACACGTTGTAGAAGCTTCAGTCCTTACTGCTGAAACTGTGTGTGCTTACGAGAAACAGTGAATGGTGACTCACATCGACCGGGCACTGGTTAGAGACGAAAGACAAAACTGACTAGCAACTCCAAATCGGTTGACTGAAAATATGAGGGCGCGAGCAGGCAGTTTCGAAAACAGTTGAGAATTTGAAAGGCATGCTATGGTCGGATTTCCTTATGTTTTAGAAGCTGCCTATACGTATGCCCTTAACAGTTAAGATTGGGTGGGCCGATAGGAGTATGATTCAGTTGGCTAGCAAAATCGTTACCTCTTTTACGTCTTTAAATATTCTCACAAACTCTTCATTGATGGAGAGGCTGCGACGCTCGATGTCACCGCGCAGGTTCCTGCGAGTCCGGAGACTGTTCTCGGTGAAGAACACCGACAGTGCTTTGAGGGCTTCGAGCATCTCCTGAAATGTCATTCAAACATCTGACGTTAGCTAGCAAGTTGCTGGCAGCGTATAAAGGACGCATAACATTTCATTCCAAGTAATTTGCCATCCCGGTACACATTGGGGTAGAATAAAGATTACGCCTGCAAAATCAAGCCAAACTTGGTTATTAACGAACGACCAACTGGTTTACCTAATAACACATTTGAATGTCCCGTGTGTGCTAACCAGCACACTTGCTAGTTGTTTTGATGTACCCTGCCCCAATATCAAGCCATCTAGCAATGTTGACAGTTGTCGTTCGTTAGCTAGCAAGCTACTAGGCGAACTCTCATAATGCTCCCAAGTCTGCTGCATTTCGCTAGCTTCATAGAGCAGTCTGTCAGCTTGCTTATCCAACTGACATTAGCAGTGGCTAGTAGCAGTATAGGATTTCCTACTTTCCGAGCTCGCTAGCATACCTAGTCAATAATAGCTAAACCAACCTTGTCATTGTCCAGTCTGGTTTCCAGAATCTTATTTAATTTTCTAGACAACGGGTTGTTGGGCTGCGGAGCTGCATTGCCACTACTGTGAATGAGAGTAGATGTGTCAGATGAATTTTCTGCTTTAGTGTCAGCCATGATCAACAGCTTCACACGTCAACAAGGAAACGATAACGTCCGTCTCTATAGTAGGTCCGCTTGGAAAAACGACCCTAAATAATAAGTTCCGGGCTTAGGAACAGACTCCTCATAATTATTAATGCGCGTTCGGTAATGCCCTAACTCTTGTCTTGATGTTTGTGTACATCAGTTTCCGTGCTGTTATTAGTCGTGTCTTTCCACCTGTTGTATATCTTATTTAGAAAAATGTGAGGGCTTCAAACTCCCATCTTGACTCGTAGTATGGTACTTGATGATTTGTTTTTTTCTCTCCAATTGTGTCGAACTTCAGATGTTGATTACCTTGGCATGTTTATATTCAGCTGCGCAACCCAAAAGTCAAACATTTAGGAAACACAGCCTGTTTATACGGCTTACTTTCATTTTGGTATTTTTTTTCTCTTTCAAAGGCACACTGCCAGTATTTAAAGCAAATATTTGTTTGGGATGCATGCATGTTTATTTGTTTGCCTCTGTAATCAACCATATGGAATCATGTAGGCCTATGTTCTTAAGAAAATAATAATAAACCTTACTGTAAGCCCTATGTGAATTGTCCACCTGTTTTTTTTTTTGTTTGTTTGTTTGTTTGGTTTTTGCTTGTTTGTTTATTTTGATAACCATGTTTTAACAATTTCATAATGGCAGTTTCTGTTTTCCCCAATACTTCCATTATTCAAGGAAAAATAATGTACAATCCTTAAAACTGTGTGTGTGTGTGTGTGTGTGTGTTATCACTCAATACTAATTCCTATCCAACTCTTCAACATAGCCCTGAGCTGTAAATACTGAAATAAAACCAGTCAGTAATCTTTAGGGGAGATTGTAAGGACATTTTAATTTTGGGTTAAATTAAATTAATGCCTGCAGATGTAATGTGATGGATGATAGTAGTGGGGGAATGATATCTGAAAGATGATTAGACGGGTGACAGAGTAACCCCAATAAATAATCATGAGTCTGACCTTGACTATGGAAGCATTGTCATTACATTACTGCAGTTGCTGATAATGCTATATTACACTGTGAGGCAATTTGATTCTGCAACTAAAGTAGACACTTGGAATTGGATGCCTCCTTTACCTCTGACCAGCATTTCTCATTGCTCTTATCTTAAATTGTGGGGATTTTTTCTGGTGGAATTTTAAATCTTTAGCTCATAAACATGAAGGGGGTGGTATTTATCCCACTTGGCCCCCTGAAGATCTACATACTCTGTGCAATGATGTGAGTGACTGCTGTGGGCAAATTCGTAACACAAAGGTTCCAGAGATAAAGGTGAGAAAATATTCACTGTGATTCCACACGTTCTCAGGTACAAGGATTCACGCGAATCTATCACCACAATGTGCTAAAATGCTCGGTTTATGCGTAGCTGGGGAGCTTAGTGAATTCATCCCTAAATAATATTCTTTGGTTTTCTGAAAATGCACTGTAACATTTCTTTATGTATCATTTCCACTATATTCAAAATTTTGACTTTGTCAAATGGGCAAAAAATACAGTTATTCTTTAGGGATGAAACAATGGTTCTAATGTGCCTTGAAGCTTTGAGAATACATTTTCATGGTAGGTATGGTCTTACGCAGTCAGAACTTCAGAAGTGTCTTTTTAAAACGTAGATTGAAACGAACGATGTCAAGCAGCACATTGTTCGTTCACGCGCTCCTAAGCGCGCGCGCGTGTACATGCGTGCGTGCGTGCATCTGCCTGCGCTGCTGAAGCGACAGACCGGGACATTGAAACAGAAAGTCCAGCCCCTGGGTGGAGATTTAGTTGATTGATGGTCCCCTCGTGAGTATGGCGCACAGGCACAGTCGCCCCCTTGCAACCTCCCACTCTCACAAGCTCAAAGAATTTTGCGCGACGATTTCTATCCACTGGGTCGTCGGCAAAGATCGCTCTGTGCTGTTTACGGCTGATCACAATTGCATTAGCTGCTGTTGGATCCCATTGACTCTTAGAAAGAAGGAAAAGTGAATTCTGGTCTGTAACTACTTCATTTTACAAAGTGCTCCGGATCGACTTTATTTTGATTCACGCGTTCTTGGATTTTAAAAGTTCCCTTTCTCTCTTCCATGCTGCGACACTTTCGTTAAATGGGACATACAATCGAAGGATTCATTAAACAGCGGCATCAGTTGGAGACATATTAAGATGTAAGTTCTACGAGTGTCAAGCTCCCAGGTATACTCGTTCACGGTACAGGCTCAGTTCACGTAGGCTATGCCAAGGCAGGGTTGGCTTTCGCGTCTTACTTGGGCATCCCCGTGTCATACTGCCGAGGAAGATAATGTGTAGTGATTGCGAAGTGTTAACTGTGCATTGAACAAGTTGGCTGGAATGCGTCAAATGTAGCATCCGTCCTTCGGTGGAATAATTATTTCAGTTTCACTTAATGAAGATCGCACAAACTTCGATATCCAGCCAGCAGGTTATTGGCGAAAGGGTATGCAGTAAGCATGTTTGAATTTTGTAACTTTTATTGCCACAATTTAAATTGGAGCACACGTTTATTTCAAGCATACAATTCTATAGAAATGTGTAGTATGCTTACAGTGACTGCTGCTACCAGCGGTGTATGGTTATATAAATTTCATTTTTGAGAACATTCCCTGGTATTGTTTGATGTTTTGTGCGCGCGCGTGTGTGCGCATTTTGTTGGGAGGTTTTAGCTGTGGATTTCACGGACTAATTCCGCACACTTATGCGTTGGAGTTGTCTCCCATCAGCCTCTAAAAGACATTTCTGTGCCTGTGATTTTATATGAGTTTTTGTATTTATGGCATATATGACTGGAATAATAATCATTTACCCCGTGCATTATTTTCTGTAGTTATCACGCCAGTTTTGGCAGTCGATAACCAAAGATGAACAAATGTTTGTTTTCCATTTTTATTTTTATCGTTTTTTTTTTATTTAAGTTAGGTTGCATTTATGTGTTTACATCTTACATCTGACGTAGTTCCTTTCTGAAATAAAAAAAAGTCTGCATTTCAATTTGGGGTGCAGTTTAAGTGCGCTTTTGTTTAATTTAATTATTCAGTTGCCTGACCAGCCATAAGATTAACTCTCGGTTTCTTTATTCAGGGGCCATCAGTCAGTGAGAAGGAGTGGAGTCCAACGGCGTGGATACAATTAAAGAAAAAAAAGCTCTTACAAAAGTGAAGAGGAAAGTTCTGGTTCAGAGTGAATATAGCCTGAAGCAGTGCCGGGCATTTCCAAAGCAAACTCTGAGAGAGTCCCTCTTCGGCGATGGCGTCGAGCCTGACCTGCGCGGGCGTGCTGTGGGCGCTGCTGTCCTTCCTGTGCGCGGCGGCCTCCTGCGTGGGCTTCTTCATGCCCTACTGGCTGCTGGGCTCGCAGATGGACAAGCCGGTGTCCTTCGGAACGTTCCGGCGCTGCTCGTACCCGGTGCGGGACGAGGAGCGGCAGGCCACGGTCATGCTGGAGCAGTGCGGGCGCTACGCCACCTTCCAGGGCATCCCCAGCCTGGAGTGGCGCATCTGCACGGTGGTGACGGGCGTGGGCTGCGGCCTGCTGCTGCTGGTGGGCCTGACCGCGCTCATGGGCTGCTGCGTCTCCGACCTCATCTCCCGCACCATCGGCCGCGTCGCCGGGGGCATCCAGTTCGTCGGGGGTAAGTCAGAGCGCTCGGAGCGGCTTTTGGAGTTAGCACCCTTACCACCCTGCCCTCCTCCCCCCTCTGGGTACAGACAGCGCAGAGAGACAGTTTTAATTTCTGCCACCCCTCTGTTTCTGCGAAGCAGGACTTGCTTTGTTTGGGATCAGATTCTGCCACACAAAATGACCCTGTTGTACTGGGTACCGTGAGTGATGTAATTCCCAACTCCAGACTCCAGACTCCAGCCCACAGAGTAGCAGGATAGGCCTGGGAATACAGCATTCCCTTTCCCAGGCTGGTGGACCCGGGTGGGAGGGCGGGGGGGGTGGGGGGTGACATCACTGCTTGGAGCTGGGAGCTTGTTTGTTTGCTGAAAGCAGACATGTTCCCTCTCCCAGCTGGCTTCACAGGAGTGTTCTCCTCACTGTGGCGAGTTGGCCGTGGGGGGTGGGCGGTGGGAGGTGGTTGGGGGTGGCGGAGGACACAGCGGTGCTGCTGAGAGTTCCCGTGCTCCTCCACGACGCTTCAAGGGCCGCTCCTGCCCCCCTCATTGCATGGAGACAGGAACGCACACACGGCATTCTGCCACTCTGCCAATAGCCAGTCATGAGCGCAGCTGCTGGAGACCAGAGCAAATCGCTGTTTACAAGGGGGACTTTTTCCCTTTTCTTTTTCCTGTTTTTAACCAACCAGTGCACTCCTGGTCCATTTTTAAGATGGCTGGACTGTTGTGATTGTACCAATGTTACCATCCCATTTTCTGTGTTATGTTTGGTGGCATGGTGGATGTGACCAACTTGGGGAGGTGGGGGGAGGCTGAGTTTGGGTAATCTCACGTATTGGCTTCGCATGAGGGGACCGGAGGGACGGGAGGGGCAGGTGGGTGGAGGGCCGCTGGGACTGGTGGGAGAATCAGTTTAAGCTGCTGAGGGTAAGGCACACTGCCTCCCCCATGTCTGCGCTTTCATCCCAGCCTGTCTGTTACATCGCAAAGTCTTTGGCCGCGATGCTGGGGAGCAGGATCCAATCCCACAGCAAGCTTTGCTTGTAATGATGAAATCAGTGTTGTGTAGGAAAGAGTAGCTGAATCTGGATGTTACTGACAGTGATAAAGTGTAGAGCAAAGCTGGAGAAATGGTGGAAAAAATACTCCTCTTTACCTTTTGACCCCAAACACAAGACACATGCAGCTAAACAGTACACACACACACACACACACACAGGGCTGACTGGTACTAGCTCAGAGGGCTGGTGTGGTTCTAGGCCGGAGGAGGTAATCTTTCGTGACACAGGGGTGCTGTTCTGCCCTCTGCTCCTTCTCCCCCTTTGTGCCATGGGAACCAAGAGCAGAAGAGGAGGAGGTGGATATGGAGGAGGTGGAGGTAGGGACAAAACTATAAGAAAAGGAGAAAAAGAAAGTTGCGGATGGAGGGAAGAATCTGGAGTGGGCTGGGGAAATGAACAGGATAATGAATGAGGGAAGGAAGAAGAGACGAAAACAAGGGAATGAAAGAAACAGGCATGCCGGAAGAGTGCAGGAGGAGAGGGGGACAGGGCGAGAGAGAGAGACGGGGGGGTGAAACCCTGTGCTTAATTGTCTGAGAGCTTCAGTCCTCTGCTATTGTGCCTTTGCCTCTTTTATTTCTGAGCATTAATGAGGGGTTCAGCAGGGGCCGCGGGGGCCACGGAGGCCAGGGTGCCTCAAAAGGCTGACAGCGCTGTCCTGCCCCCCCACCCCCCCGCCCCTCGGCCCCCCTTCGTTTATCCATGCTCTCCCCTCTGATTACTGCCTGTGCCTGTTTCCCACTGTGCTGGCTGGGCCCAGCTGATACAGCTCTGCTGGGCTTCACACGGTCTTCCCAGAGACGGGAGCTCCAGGTTCAGAAAGTAAAAGTCCGCCCCAGTATTTTGTTCCAATTACCTGGATTTGCTAATTAGCGCTGTTCCTCAGCCAGGAGGTAGGAGTAATTAGTGAAATCAGCTGGCCGAATTCACGGGTGGGAAAAAAACTCATGGCCGGATGCTCTGTGTGATTTTGTCTCATTCCATCGGGCTTTCCACCGCTGTGTATTTCCAACGGTTAAACCTGTTGGGGGCAGCTGGCCTGGATACAACCAATCAAACGTGACACGAGTGACAGAGCTATCGGTACGAAAGAGGTTTCGGTCAATATTCCCATAAAGTGTACAACTATTTGCAGAACTTAGCTGTCTGTTTTGTGACTGAAACATCTAAATTGATCGGTGACATTTGTTTGGTCTTTGTCAAATTCTAAGCCTTGTCCGTTCTGCTAATGTGCATTTGACAGCTGCAGCAGTGGATATCATGTAAAGTACAAGGTGTGGTGTGCCCTTGTGCTTTTACATTTCCTCCTCTCCACGGGAGATCAATACAAAGTTTTCATCTTGTGAGCTTCTCGTAACAGCACAGTTCCATCAGCTGGGATTTTCTTGTGTTTTTTTGTAGATAGAAAAAAAATTGCTTGAGTAAATGAAACATCATTATGAATATTTTAAAATATTTTTTAAAATATGTAAAATAAGACCTTGAGCTCCAACGATGAGGTGTACTGACAAATGGGGAGAGAGGGAACTGGAGAGAGAGAGAGAGAGAGAGGGAGAATGACATTTTGCAAGATGAGCGTGATGAGTGAAAGAAATAATTAATGACCACTTTCAGGACAACACCATTTCCTGCCATTAGTAAATGAGTTAATGAGCGCGTGTTTGTCATGGGCTGCGTACGAATGCTTTTTTCCTGCTGGGTAAGGGTGCGCTGCGCAGCGGGTAGACGGGTGTAAATTGTCAGCGGCCTTACCGGGGGTGGGCTCGGTAATGAGGTCAAAGGTTATCTGACGCAGGCGTGTAGTGGAAGAGGCCTGCTGTGATGGAGTTTGGGCTTTGCCAATGAGTCAATGTCAGACTTTCTTCCCTTCTTTCTTACTCTGGAGTGGCCGGTCGTGTTCCTCGGCAACGAGGCTCTGTGGCCTGTTCTTGATTCAGCAGAGCGCAGACACGCCTGTGATGTCAGCCCCCGCTTCTTGCCCCCGCTGCGGTCCACTGGCTGGACCGCGAGCGCTCGATCCACCAGCAGGGGTCGCTAGTGAACGATGAGATGCTGTACTCACGGTCGACCGAGTCCCGCCCAGGTGCTCGGTTTGGGCTTTCAGACTGGGCTACAGCCAGTAATGGCACGGGTGACTCCGGACCCTGTAGATCCAGCGGGTATAGTTTGGCTGAAGTGGCAGGACGTTGAAACGGAACCAATAAGATTTGAGCTTTCGGCCTTGTGAGGGCAGAGAATGTTCTGGGCCGAATGTCTCATCTTGTTATTTTACGGAGGTTCATATGCTGAAGGTACAGTGTGCTTGTGCATCGGAGGGTGGAATATGATCTCCCAATGAGAAACAGGGGAGTCGGTGACTCTGACCTTGTGTTCCGTCTGAGCGCTGAAAAGGGAAAATAAAGGATAAGATGGTTGCCATGGAAAGACTTGGGTTCAGAGCAGAAGCACTGACCTTATCCTTCACAAGCTACAAACTCATCTTGGATCTGAGAGAAAGCAGAAAAGAAGCTGGGTGCTCTTGTTGAAAATGTATAGAGAAGTGCAATATTAAAGCAAAAACTAATTTCAGGCACAAAAAAGGAAGGAAAATAATAAATTAAAAGGCCTTCATTGTAATGCTATAATGTTTTTTTTTTAAAGCCAGGATACGAGAAAAGCCACCGTGTTTTGACCACAGCTGATCTTTGATCTTCCCTCCTTTTCTGAGAAGCTGTATGAATACAGGCGCTGCAGCTGTGTATTTGATCTCAGGTACATGTCGTAGGTAGGTGTGACATCACTCACGCTTGTTTGATATCAGCCCGGCGGGTCCTTCACTCTTGACTTTGCAGTCCTAGCAGTTGGCGTCCCAGTGCAATAAAGGGGGCGTGTGGAGCATGAGGCAGCATTCACAGCACTGTCTGCTGTCTGCATTATGTTCCTATGTGGGCTGTGTCCTGGCCTGTGCTGACAGGGTCAGCCTGCAAGAGGGAGTCGTCGTCGTCCCCCACCCCCAAAATAATAAGTATCGCCCGCGAGGTTCAGCGGAGCTTTGACCTCGCGGGCTGTGAGCTCCCCTCCCTCGCCGGTCAAGCGGCTCTCAGACGGTTCACGGTTTCGTGAACTTTGAGCGCCCTGCCGGGACTCGGCCGCGAACGCCCCAAAAAAAGACGGGGCGCGGTTCAGGCCCGGGATGTCACCCCCACGTATCCAGGGGGGACCTGTCCTGGGCGGAGATGATGGATTGTGGAGTTCTGTGGTGTGGGAATTCGGGCGGGGCTCGGCGCAGACCCCTTTGATTGTGTCCTGCGTCGTGCGTCTGCCATGGGCTGGAGGGAGGAGAACTGAGCGATGGTGCTTCAGCCCCAGCGATGTTCAGTCCTGTCTCCGTGGGGAGCCACAGGGATCTTCCGCTTTCTGATTTCACCTTAAAATCAGCAACTGGTTCGCAGCCAAGAAACGGGGGGTGGGGGGGGGGGTGGGTTTGTAAAGTGTATTAACTGACCAAATAATTGCTGGGTGACCATTGAAACTTGCACACCCTGCAGCTCTCCAATGGTAAGAGTGAATTACCTGTGTCTAGCCTGTGCTCTAGACTAGGGGTGTCCGATCTTGTATGAAAAGGGCCAATGTGGGCAGAGATTTTTTGTTTTAGCCCAGAACTATGCCACCTTATCCAAATAATTAACCAATTATGGTCTTCAATCAAGACCTAGATGAGTAGAATCACGTGTCTCAGAGCTGGGCTAAAACAAAAACCTGCCCCGGCACGACCTCTTTTCGGAAAAGACTGGACGCCTGTGCTCCATACACTAAATACAGGGGGCTGATGGAGGGGGGTTGTCCCATTTCAATCCTCACTTTCCCTTGCCTGACTGACACACTAGAGAAGAAGACCCTGTCGGATCTGTCAGAATGACCCCTTCTTCACGAACACTGGGAGGGTGGTTTAGAGGGGGGGGTTGGTGTTGCTTGATAAGCAGCCAGTGTCCCGTCAACTGTCATTGAGACTGACTGAGAATACAGAGCAGGTACAGAGGACTAAGACAGCTGTCAGCTAGAGTCTTATATCTTTCTCATGGAAGCGTTTGTTTCAGTTCCCATTGTTAATTCATTAGCAAACTCAGTTAATTAAAGTGTACATTTCGTCATTCAAAGTTTTGACTTGACTTGGTTGTTTTGGGTTAAGTGGATGGTTGGATAATTTGGCCAGATAAGTTGGCTTCAAAGTTAGAGCCAATGGAAAAACACTGCTGAAAGCAGAGGGCTTTCCAGGTGGTTCCAATGGATAAACAGGTGACTTGTTTTGCAACTTTTTCTGGATTCCAAGTTCCAAGATACTGAATGTGATTTTGCTTCTCCCATACCTCTGTGGCCAGCCTGTTGGATGTTAAACTGCACAATGTTAGAATTTCTTTAGGACAATGATTCAAATGAGTGTAACTTTAGCTATTATAAAAGTGGATGTGTAGGCAATCTGTTGTACTGCAGGCTAAGCAACATTTTAGTAGAAACTGGTAGGCAGAACTGTTAACATTTATTATCTTTGATAAGTAATGTAAGCTTTCTTTTGTAAATAAACATTATTTCTGTTAATGAGACATATGCTTTATTGTGTGAATACTTTTCTCGGTAAATGTATGCTATTTGTTGAAAATGTCTTGCATCAGTGCTCAGTTGTTTTGCTTTTTTAAATTCTGCTTTTTTTTTACATTTGGTCCAACTCCAAATGTTCATTTAAATTGCTCTTATGAAAATGATTAAATGGAGAATTGCAAAGCAGAGCCTATTGTTTGGGAGTAAAGCACAAGCCTTTCAAAGTCATTGTTTCATAGTAACAGCTCTCACTGGCAAAGAAAGCCAAAGACGTATTAATAAATAAAATTGGGCCTAAGAAGGAGGTCACTGTTTTGATCTGTTTTGGTCTGTTTACTTAGGAGCCTTCTGTTTAAATCCCTTCTGTTGATGTTCATAAAATTTTCTGTTTACTTGAAGTGTTGAAATATAGCCCACCCTGCAAAACTTTAATTTAGTGTTTTCTTTAAAAATATGATTTTTAAAAAATGTTGTGATTTGAACTAATTGCAACTCCAGTCTGATATTTGCAGGTCCTTAGGTCTTATTTGGGCACAAGATCTAGATATAGGCATATGCATGATTCTAGATATATGTGTGTGTGTGTGTGTGTGTCTGCACATCTGGTTCAGAAGTAGCCCTGTGTATGGGGGTTGTGGAATACAGGAACTGTACAGTCACGTATGTGCATACACTTTTTATTTTCCCTACACTATATCAATATGATATAAGCCTAGCTTTAAGGGTGTATCCTCTTTTATGAAGAGGAGAAGGACCTTTGAAGTTCCGGCATCCTGTCGGAATGTCGGAATCATAGTTCTGAAACGTGTCGCGATGGTTCCTTCGTCCTGCGCGCGGCTGTGGAGCGTTCCCTTTGTCCCGCGAACGTTCATTGTTTTCCGAGCGCTTATCACGCGTGTCCTCTAAGACGGACGCGTTTGAAAATCGCGTTAGGGGGGTGTGCGCATCACGCGAGGCTTAACGAGCCCCGCTCGGCTTCCATCTGAAGATGACATCAGCCCGCGGTCCCCGTCCGCAAAATGAGCTCCATTCATAAGGGATGCGCTGGGTAATGAGATCAGGCTTAAATAAGGCTCCCGCTACGATTTTTTTTTAACGGCTCCTTTCAGACCCGATGCTGATGAACGAGCAGCGTATTTGTGCCGTTTCTCTTTCATGTCTAAATTTAGAAGGAGGGTCGTTGGGTCGAAGGGAAATATTTTGGGTCGCGCGTGCTCCTCCCAGAACATTCATTCATTTGTTTTTTTTGATCAAATATCTTCTCTCATCTGTTTCAGTGGCTTTGCTGTGTTAGCACGTCGAGCATTTCATTGGCACTCAAACTTCAAACATCTACAGGAACTGAACGTGGTGTATTAGAGCCATGTGTAGTCAGTCTCTCTCGGTTTTTGGTCTTTATTTTATCTTATTTTTATTCTAGTTTAATGAATTGACTATGATGTTTTAATAAAGAGGCATCAAAGTCAAGTGAAGTCTCTCTCACTGTCATTTCTCTCTCTCTCTCTCTCTCTCTCTCTCTCTCAACATTGCTCTTTCCCCCTCCCTTTCACTTTCTGTGCCCCTCAAGCTGCTGTTATCTACAGAGACTTATCCATTTGCACAGCATTCATTTATACAGCTGGATATATACCCAAGAAGCCCTGCTTAACCACTTTACTTAATGGTACAGCGGCAGTGCCTCACCTGGCACTGAACTTGCAAGCTCTGGGTTACAAACCACTCTACCATACCACTTCCCTCTCCTATTCTTTCTTCCACTCAACCTCCTTCCATCTATCCCTGTGCAGCTGTGACAGGATGGAGAGAAGGAAAGAGTACCCATACCCAGTTCCCTAACCACCTTACTACCCTGCTTCCCTCTCTCCTTTCTTCTTCTTTTTCTTTCCCTCCCTCTGTCTCTGACTGAACAAAGTGACAGAGCGAGAGGGAAATGAACGAATGAATGAAACATTGCGTATCACTAACACTTTTCCAGATGCTCAAAGTGCTTTACAGTGATGAGGGAGAACTCACCTCACCCACCAGCAATGTGTAGCACTGGGTGGCACATGACAGCCATTTTGCACTAGAACGCTCACCACACATTAGCTAAGGTGGAGAGGGAGGGAATTTTTTGCCTTTTCATACAAGATCAAATCAGGGGATGATTAGGTGGCAGGTTGAGAGAGTCAGGTTGGGAAGTTAGCCTGGACACCAGGGAACCCCCTTTACTCTTTGCGATAAGTGTCGTGGGGTCATTGAATGGAGAGAGAAAGAGATTGAGAGAGAGGGAGGGAGGGAGAGAGAGAGAGAATGAGAGAGAAAGCAATGCTCAGTGACCCGGGAAGAGGGCCCGTTCAGGCTCCGGCGCTGCAGGGGACGCGAGTCGGAAATCCCGGCTTCAGAGGGGAATTATCGCAGCCAAACAGGAAGTCTGGACCCAGAGCGGACGGACAGCGAAAGTTATTCCGGCCGCTTTGTCCTTTAAGTCTTTTGTTTTCATAGCTGTAGCAGCTGACGCACTGTTTACCAGGATTTCTCTTTCTCTTCTCTGAAGCTCACTCTTTTTTTTTTTTTGCAGCGTGTGCCTGCAGCCTGGAGGTGCTTTGTAGCTTTATGAAAACAACATGAAAGGGGGGGAAAAAGAGAGAAGTAGCCAAATTACTTGGGTGACTATAAATTAGAGCTGAGGGTGGTGCTCTTTTGTCTGGGGGAGTTTGAAAGTGGGATAGCAGCAACACAGGCTTTTTGTGGCTGCTTTGTCCCGCGCTGGTAACGTAAGCTGGTTCGTGACACCTGAGAACACCCGGGAGGACCTCAAAGCAGGTGAATCTTTGAACGCAGCAAATATACTTTTTTTTTTCTTCTTTCTTGCTGACAGGAGCATTGGGTTTTTGCATTCCTTTGTTACGGCTGGCTCTGCACTGACATACACACAGTTCAAATGGAGTGGGGAGGGGGCATGTTGGGCTATAGCAGTGAATCTTCACTGAATATGCAGACTGTACAAACGGCAAGGTAAACGCATCACTTTTATCAACAGTGACCTCACTCTGACACAAACTGTTGCCCATGAACAGTGATAAAAAGCACCTCTCTCCTATTAGTGGAGACCCCACTATGACACACAAAACTGTTGGTAACAGTGAGAACAGCACCTCACTCGCACATCGACAGTGACTCTTTACCGGACACACTCGGTGTACAAACAGGAAGTAAAAACCCTCATTCTTATTAGCAGCCACTTCAGGCTGACGTTTGAAAACAGCTCGGATGGAGCCAGGGAATCACAGCGCTGCTCCAGCGGCCGACGGCACGGCAGCCCTTCCCACTGCCGCTCTGTGAGTTTCGGCGGTGAAAAACGGTTCGGTCACGGCCTTGTTTGTGTCGGGACAGCTAAGAGAGGGAGGGAGGGAGGGGAGGGAGGGAGGGTTGCCCTTTCATGGGGGATCCCAGCGACTCTTCAGGCTCGGCTTTGGGCTAAGCGGAGGCAGGCCTTTAATCACCTGCAGAGAGGGAAAAAAAATCCCTTTATTAGATCGCGCCCGAAACCAGACGAACAAGCCGCTCTTTCTTATCTGGTGTCTGCTTGAGGGGAATGGGGGAAGCCCAGCGCCTCATTGCCCAGGGGAAATCTCCTATCGTTTAGCACTGTCTTACTTAAAATGAGCTTGGATAAAGCACAGTAGCCAAGAGGATGGAAGCTGGAAGGGTGGAAGGGTGTTGCGGGTTCACGCTGGAGTCTGTGTTAAACATGCACAGCCACATGCGACTGGAGCAGTTGATCACACAGGTTAACTGACTTCACTCAGGTTTAAATTGGGTGCTGATTTTAAGGTGAAAACAAAAACCAGCAGAGCTTGTGGCTCTGCAGGACCAGGTTTGCAGTCCCCTGCTGGAGAGAGTGTTAGAATGTTGAATGTGCCAGACGTTGTTGTTGTGGATTTTGGGGATAACCTGGCTCTTAAAATGGGTTCCTGCACACTGAAGGTCACCTTGGGGCTACTGGCCAAGAAACGGATGAATAAATGAATATTAATTCTCATTTTCACTTGCATGCCTTGTACAGGTTTTTAAAAAATGTGTTTTAAAGTCACACTCCATCAGTGGTGTTTTTTCTTTCACCCCCCCCCCCCCCCCCCCCGCTGCTCCTGTTGTTGCGTGACCTGGCGGTTTAAACCCTTCCTCAGAAGGAGCCAGTCAGCAGCTTTGCAGGCTGACCCAGGAAGGTGCGCCAGACGCCGTTTCTGCTCTGGAATCACAGCGCCAGTCACGGCTATTGTGAATTAATTATCAGGGGTGAGCTTCGGTTTTGGTGTCGTGTGACGGACTCTGGAAAACAGAGCATCTCCGTCCTTGCCCTTTGCCCCCCTCCCCCCTCTCTTCCCCCTCCCCTCCTTGTGTGCTTTCTGCAGTTAACAGCCCGCTTCCCAAACAGGGCAGAGAGAAGCTACTTAAACTACTGAAACCCCTGGTGGTGGTGGTGGACAGTGCAGGGAGACAGTGTGTCCTTTTGAAGACTTTTTTGCCACAGATTACTGATATAGTACAATAGAGTCACAGTGGGCTTCTGGAAGCGAGAGAATCTCCTGTTACTGACTAGAACCTCCTGTTACTGACCAGAACTTCCTGCTTCTGGCCAGAACTTCCTGTTACTGAACAGACCCTCCTTTTAAGGCAAAGAGGGGACTGAAGGGAAGCAGGAGCTGGACATCTGGTTAGTCTATAAGATCTGTGATGCTGTACACCCGCAGGGCAGCGTTTGGGTCAGAGAGCGGGACAGGGAGACGTAGGAATTTGAGTTTGGGTGTTGTGGGGACCACTGGCCACCGAATGGAGCACGTTGCCTCGAAACGTAAACCCAGGCTGAGTCTATTTTCGGCGTGTTGAAGCGATGTTTTGTACACCAAGTGTCGTCAAGGCAGCAGCACTGTGCCTGTCACTGAAGTGCTGTAATTTATAACATCTTCTTACGCAATGGCGTAAATGTTCTGTAAGCCCGGACATGTACTGTAAGCTACTGGGTTTTCGGATCATTTAGCACGTTTTATTGAGTGTGTAATGCTACCGTAGACTGGGCCGTGGCTTTCGAAGTCATCAAACGCACAATTCTCCCTTTCTGCGGGAAATGAGCAGCACGTGCTGTATATGGCAATGCCGTAGACAGAGAGGGGGCCGTGTGCTCAACACCGATAACACTGGGAGAAGAGCGTTATCAGGAACAGTAGCTGTGATTGGTCCATGATGCAGAGTGCACTGGGGTCAATGGTGGTGAGCTGTTTCAGGAGAGAGGCCTGTTTTAGCTGACCTGTGGTGACCAGGGAGTGCTAAGCCTTGGGTGGCCTGGTGTGGTGTTGGAAGGGCTTGGGTGATAAGGTTTGGGACTGCTGGGGAAAGGTTTGTGTTATTATAGCAGAGACTGTTAGAAGCATGGGGCTTGGTACGTATCTCATGTCTTTGAATGACCTGTTTCAGTGACTATTCCCTCTACGGGCTTTGGCAACTAGGAAAAATTTGCCAGTCTCTTGTACAGTAGAATGTACTATTAATTTATTCATCCCCTAAGGCCAATTTGTGTGTGTGTGTGTGTGCGTGTGTGAGAGAGAGAAAGAGAGAGAGAAAGAAAAAGAAAGAGAGAGGGGGAGGGAGCGAGAGATCTGAATGTTTCTGTCTCTGAATGGCTGAGGCTGAACTGTGTCAGTTGTTGGCTGTGGGCACTTGTCTCAAGTGTTTCCGCCAGTGCACACACATTGTTTTTATACCTGTATATGGCAAGCGTATGTGTGGCATACATGTATCAGGCGATGGCACCTGTGTGTGTGTGTGCTGGTGTGTCAATGTGGTGGTGTGTGTGCGTGTATGCGTGTGTGTGTGTGTGTATGATTTTATGAGTTTGTGAGGGCCACCCTCCTCCTGGCTGTGGAATGCAGAGAATCCTGCAGAATAACTGGCGAATGTCGAGCAGAAGCCTCTTCCCCCTTTTGTCTGGGAATGTACCGCTGTGCCCCTCTCTCAAAAGGGCTGTGTCACTCCAGTCACCAGCCCCTGCTACACGCAGCCTCTGGTTTAGACCTGCTCCCAACACAACCGTGCTACCTCCTTCTAGCCGAGGTCGCTGGACAGTTTTTAGACCAGCCCGATTGTGCTTCCGAAATGAAAATAGATTTTGCGGTCGAAAAAATGTTCTGCAGAAGTCCTCGCTTTTCCTTCCCGCTCCGGGAAAATGCCAGAATTTTTGCCACCGGAGTTCTCCGAACTTCAGCCAGATTCTTTAGATGCTTGCAATCTGCGACATCTGCTCGCATTCTTCCTCTGAAACTTGCTCATACCTGAGCCAAATTAGACATTTAAATGCTAAACTGGGTTTAACGATGTATTGTAGCAGCCGGCTGCGCGTAATTAAAAACAAGTGATTCCTCAATTCCCACGAATCCCACAGAATGCTTATGTGTGGCTCAGTTTAGTGTACTGTAAACACAAATCCCAGACCGTAATCCAAGTGTACTTCCATTTTCAAATAATGAAATGCAGTGTGGATTTTAATGGCCTGCACTATCTGTAATTTCTGCATCGTGCTCAGAATATGTCAGAATGCTCTGTTTCATGCGGATGTTATTGTCCCCGCAAAATTGATTTTTGTCCACTTTTTTATAACCCTGGATTTTTCTGATTGGAAATTGGTACTTTTTGAAAGCATGTTTTAGTAGGCTGATTAGTCATCATTCACTCGAGTTGCTTAGGCTTGTTTAGAGGGGGAAATGGCTTCATAAATAACAGTGGTATTTTGCGTAATTGCAAAATGTTTTCTTATTTTCTCCTCTGAATAGCAGCGCAGATCAGAAATTGCAGATTTGGTGGAGGGGGGGGGGGGGGTGTCGAAGGTCTTTGTTTCCATGGCAGCATTGACCCAGACCTCAAGGGTATACACGGTTCTCAAAAACCTGATTATTCCAGCATGGGGTCAATGAGAATTGGCCTGAGATGAGTTGCATCTTTGCTCTGGGAGAGGGAGAGTTCATTGGTCAGTCTGTGGAAGCCGTTCATTGGTCAGTCTATGGGAGCCTTTCATTGGTCAGTCTACGGAAGCCATTCCAATACCGTGGGTGGGCGGGGCCAGGTCCTCTGATTGGCGTATACTCTTTTCTACAGTCCGTTCCCCTGCACCGAAATAAAAACTGAGGTATAAATATCCTAAATCAAGACCAAAAATCTAACATTCTTTCTGAGAAATTACTTTACGCGATACTGTGTGCATAATATTATTCAGCTTGATTTAAGGAAATTGGTCATAATTTCAGGTTGAATTATCTCACTCTTTTAGAAGATAATTTTGCTTGTTTCAAGCATTTATTTTATAAATCTAGGACATTCTTGTCATATTTGTAATGGAGATTCTTGCAGCCTAATCCCCCCCCCCCCAACACACACAAACACACACACACTACCCCAGTAAAGCTGATTGCATGCAGATTCTGTGCTAGTAAAATAAAATGGCAGACAGATTTTGGCTCGTAAAAGTGTGAGGTAAGACCTTCGCTATGCTCAGTACGGGGGAGTCCCCTGTTCAGTGTAAACAGGACAGGATCAGCCTGAGTCTTACCATATTAGTGCGCGTCTCTGTACGTCTGTTTACAGTCCGCCAACTGTTTCCGAGTTCCATATTTGGCGTCCCATTCCAATACAGAGGGAAACGGCTGGCTGTGCTTTTAAAGCCTTGTTTATGCAACACGTTAGTCCTTGTGTACGTCTCACTCAAAGAGTCTAGCTTCCCTGAGGATTAAATCCATGCTCTGAGACGTACTGTGCTGTTGATGCTTAGCCACACTTTGTCCTTTGTATCACTTTTCACCCCTTATAACATTTGCTAACATGGTGGACATCCTTTACAGTAAGGGGTCCCAAACTTTTTCGGTCTGGCTTCCCTTTTTCGGTCAGATTCCCTTTTTTAAGTCCCACCCCCCCGCACCCCCCGTTTGTCTCTCTGTGCCCCCCACTTTAGGAATCCTTCCTTTACAGTATTTCTGTTTCTCTGTGTTCAGTACGTCAATGTGATGAAATAACTTTTCCAGTCCTTGTGTCCATCTATCCAGTCATTTGCTTGAATTCAGTTTGAAGTTTAAAGTGGCCTGTGTGGACTACTGCAGTGTTCCAAACTGCCTGTAAATCGTGCCGTACAAAATAACAGCGGTCATAGTTTTATCTGTATGTGACGATCGCTCATTTTCATTGCGTTTTATGATTCTGACTCAAGTGCCACTGCCGTGTGTGAATGGTCGTGCTGAGGCAACAGTGCTGTAGTGGTAGGCCTTAATGTGCCATTTCCCTCCGCACACTCTGTTCAACACTTAAGTGCTGATCCTTCCAGAATAGCAACCACGGGCTGAAATGCATTTGCATCGCCAGGCTGGTGTTCGATCACAGTCTTCACTGAGGACTCTTGTTGCTCACAGCTTCGGATGAGAGGGCAGGATGTGAGCAGGAAACAGGATTGCCTCAGACATCGTCTCAGATATTGCCTAGGACATCGTCTCAGATATTGCCTCAGACATTCTCTTACTGAAAGCCCCCTTTCAAACCTCTTCCTCTCCAGCTCTCATACTTCTCTCTCCCTCTCTGTCTCTCCATCACAATTTCATAAATGTATAGCTTCTAAGACTTACTCTGACTAACACACACACGCATACACACACCCATACACACATGCACACACACACATGCGCACGCACGCACACACACACACACACGCATACACACACCCATACACACACACACACACACACACACCACACACACGCAACACACCCACACACCACACACACACACACACGCGCACACGCACGCACACACACACAGTTATTATCGGGTGAGAGGAAAGGGAACAAAGCGTCTGTGTGTTGCAGGAGGCTGACAGGGCTTTGAGGGCCTCCACTTGGGCCTGAGTTCCTGCATTGTTCCCGCCGGTCCCACACACGTTACCCGGGGCAACGAGGGCTGCTGTGCATCGCGCAGCTATATTACACCCCCAACTCTGCGCTGCGCCTCGTTTGAATGCCGCCATCCTTTAATCGCGCCCTCTTTAATGCATGTGCACCAACCGAAACAACCCACATGTATTTCTGAAACTATGGAACTTTGTTGTTGTTTTTTTTTCTTTTTTGTATAACCGCTAGTATGTTCACAAGTTCCTCTCGTCGACTTTATTTTCTTTTCTTCTTCTTCTTCTTTTCCTTTGGAGAGCTCCTTATTGCTTCTCTCCCCCGCGGCGAAGTCGGAGGCGCGGTCGTTGGCCTGTGGCTTCGGTTTAGAGTTTCTCCGGCCGCCGCGGTTCATGTAGCCCACCCGCCGTAGCGCGGAGCTTTGAGCAAACGCCAGGCAGCCTCTTTGATTGTGTTCCGATAATTTGGCCTCGTTCGACGTTTGTGGAGGAAATATTTGCGCAGCGAAAGGGGGAGGGAACTCTAGCTGGATTTCGACAGCCTCTTTCTTTTGTACAGCCTGAAGCACTCATCCCCTTGAAAGGCTCATCATTGTCTTGGGGCAACATCAACAGAAACGGGAGTAAGTCTCTTTGGAGCTGCCACTTGATCGCGAGGAGACGATCTGTCAGAGCCGGACGCTTCTCCTCAGATCGACCCGTCATCGGCTCCCTTTGTCTCGAGCGCAGCTTTTTGTTTTATTTGTTTGAGCTTTCATTCCAACCTGAAAATTGAACAAGGTCAGGAGGCTTCAAACCACGGTTCGGTTTTCCACAGCAGGCCAACTGCCGTCATTTGAGAGCCGATTGTACTCTTACTCGTGGGGGGAAGAAGAAATGATTTCACCTTTTTACTGATATCTCCCAAACACAAAGGCAGAAAGTGCAAATATTATATGTTTTGGCAGCCTTACAGAGAAGAGCTACGGCGTCAGGGGTGCTGGTAACCATGACTCCAGCCCAGGGTTCCACAGTAACTGCTCTGAAGCGAGGTGGTATACGCTTGCTGTTTTCCGTTCGGTATGCAAGTCCCTGCACGTGCGTCATCACATTTGAATACTTGATGGGATTGTTGCCCCTGACACTACCGGTGAAAAATAGCACATAGAGGAGCAATTACAGAACGCAAACACATTGAATCGATATTGCTACAAAAATGACATTGTGAAAAGGTATCATATATGCCATTTTTTAATACGAAACAATTAAGAATTCACACTTTATTGAGGCTTTCTTGCTTCTTTTTTTTTTTGCTCACTGACTCAGACAGCGCAGAGATAATCGGATAACCCGGAGAAAATCCACAGGAAGTGCGCTGACTTCCTGAAGAAGGTATTGAGATCCGGGACTCGTAACTGCTGCGCGATTAGTCAGGGAGGCCGGCTCTGGATACAGGGGCTGAGAGGCCGTGCCACGGGCGGCACAGTGTCCCTCTCATCTCGTTATCTCCCCCGGCTGCAAGCGAAGACTTGACCATTAGCGGCGGCGTCTCCGCGACGCGAATCCAAGTTAGCCTTCGCTTCGGGGTCGCTCGCGCGCCGGCTTTTCCTGTCCCCCCGGGCCGGATTTGGAGCCCTTCAGTTCCCCCTCGTCTGTGTTCCGCCCGCCTGTCAACTGATGTGGCGACGAGCGCGCCTTGTGGGCCTGACCCGAAGGCGGGCAGTTCTTGAGCAATTTTTGAGCGTCTTTGATCACGAGCGGGTCGTTAGTTGCTAGGTCGGTCCTGTGCGTAGTTTTTAACCCGGTAGGTGTCTGGTTTCAAGAGTAGAATGGTGACTTTTTTTTTTTTTCCTTTTTAACTCTCGAGTGAAGCTGGGATTTTGATGTTGATTCAACTCTATCAGAGTACAAATGAGTCCAGTCGGGACTCATATGCACTTCATAAGATTTGATTCAGCACTGAACACTTTACTGTGTACAGCTGTATACTTCATGAACCTTGATAGGTCCCACAGGCCCTTCAAAATAACGTGAAACTGCTCTGGAGTGCTCAATTCTTGACTTTTTGCCGTTCGGCTGACTAAGCACTTAAAATGGCATTGTTTAAACATGTTAAAATGAACACAGAGGTACAGCAAGGCAGTGCTATGATACAGGACGTGGAAGTTTGAAATTTCTAGTACTGTCTGCAGATAAAAAACCGTAGTTCTGCGCTCTCAAACTGCACAAGATGAAAAGAGGAAAAGAAAAACCTGACAGAAACGGAATGTGATTTACGTTTGAATGAACAAATGATCAAAAGGACATGACCTCGCGTCAGACGTTCACGGAAAAGGCAGGAAGTCGGTACATTACAGCACATCGGCCCTGGCATAGGACAGGCTACCAACTGCCACTGTCCCTCATAGAGAACAGCGCAGTCTGTATAAATTACCAGCATCGGAACTGGCTAACACTACATTTACTATTCTGTGTAATGGAATGCAGGCAATTGAACTAGCCTGTTCCATTTTGTTTTATGAATTCCCAGTGCAGCTGAGTTACATATTTCATAAGGGAGCCATTCCTTTTAACGAGCAGCTCGAGAATCGGTAGTATGCGCTGTTTGCGGCGGCAGTGCGTGTAATCTAATGACACACTCTCGTGACACATGACCGGTTTTACCCAATGCGACGGCAGGCGGTGCGGGTCGCAGCAGTCGAGGAGACGGGTTCGTTGCGGAGGTCGCCGCTGGCCTCGAGAAGTGTCTGCGCGCGCGAACGGAGACGGCGCGCCATCAATCAACGTCCGCGCCCCGCGAAGCGAGCGGGGGCCAATCACGGAGGCCGACGAGAGTCAAGCGTTTGATGGCCGTTTCCCCCACGCCTCACACGTGCGGCATTCATAATGAGCGCTGAGGCAGGCGTTGAACTGACACCAATTACCAGCGACAGAGAGGTAGCCCGTCTCACCGGAGTCCCTTTGCGGCTCTGCAATTTAAACGACCGCCTCATCGCTCTCTCCCTCCCTCGCTCACGCTTCCTCTCTCTCTCCATCTCTCCAGTCTTGTATCGCCACCTTTTTTCCTGTCCCTCTTTTCTCTATCATTCTCCCAACACCTCTCTCTCTCTCTCGCCCTCTCTGTCTGTCTCCACCTTTTTCACTCGCCGTATCTCTCTCTATTTCCCTGTGTCTCCCTCCATCTCTCATTCTGTGTCTTCCTCTCTCAGCCTGTTCTCTCATTTCATCTATCAACCGCTTGCTGTCATCTTTCTTTCTCACTCTGATCTCGCTCCTCTCTTTTTTCTATCCCTCTTGCTGTCTTTCATCTCTCTCACTCACCCCTCTTTCACCTCTCTCTTTTCTCCTCTCTCTTCACGGATGTGGTGATCTCTCTCTCTCTCTCTCTCTCTCTCTCTTCTCTCTCTCCTTCCTCCACGTGGGATGTGGTAGTGTTAGTCTCTCTCCTCTCTCTCTCTCTCTCTCTCCTCCTTCCGTTCGGGGATGTTGGTTTAGCTCTCTCTCTCTCTCTCTCTCTCTCTCCCCTTCCACGTGGAGGTTGTAGGTTAGTCTCTCTCTCTCTCTCTCTCTCTCTCACGGGGGTGGTAGTGTAGCTCTCTCTCTCTCTCTCCTCTCTCCTCCTTTCCCATGGTGGGGAGTGTTGGAGGTGTCAGTCTCTCTCTCTCTCTCTCTCTCTCTCTCCGCCTTTCCCATGGTGGGGAGTGTTGGAGGTGTCAGTCTCTCTCTCTCTCTCTCTCTTTTTGCCTTTCCCATGGTGGGGAGTGTTGGAGGCAGTCTCTCTCTCTCTCTCTCTCCCGCTTCCATGGTGGGGGTGTGGTGGTGTGGTCTCTTCTCTCTCTCTCTCTCCCTCTCTCCCTCTCAGCCTTTCCCATGGTGGGGAGTGTTGACGGTGTTGGTCTCTCTCTCTCTCTCTCTCTCTCCCTCTCTCCCTCTCAGCCTTTCCCATGGTGGGGAGTGTTGGAGGTGTGGCGTTGGTCTGGACACCCTGGCGTCTGATGGCATGAGTGCGTCTCTGCCGCAGATGCGGGCGTGTAATCACAGGTCACTTAGCGAGCAGACGCACTTGAGAGAATGGCGATATGAGGCCATCAGTTACGGTCTGACACAGGGGCCTTAAAGAAGTGTGGCCTTTATGCCAGAACATCCTCGTGCTCCACGGGCAGGTGATAAGACTTCAATAAAGGCCACTGTGGAGGATCACATGATTAAATCTGCTTCATTTTTGTATTATATCGTGTTTTCAGTCAGGTGCTGAGGTTTAATATCTGCCTTTGTTCTGACTGATGAGGCTCACAGCATCTCCTGTCAGCACGTCCGCCTTTGTCTTTCTGTTTGCTTTGGCGCCCGGTTTGCTCTGGGCATTAACTTTAGAGCAGCCTAACGCTTAGTTACCCGGGCCTGTAACTCAGGGGTTGCAGGTTTGATTCCCCAAGTGGTGCGCTGTTGCTGTACCCTTGAGCAAGCTACTTAGTAAATACACAGCGGTGTTAATGGATTGTATGTGGTGTGTAAATCACTGTGACGAAGAGGCTAAATGCACTAAATTTAAAAATGCTAACTCTTAGATGTGCGTGGCATGTAAGGGGGGTGGGTGGGCAGGGGGACGGGCTCGTCCATTATTCAGGAGGTGCGGTGCCGAACGCAGCTGAGGGGGAGGCATTGCTCTCGCTGCGTTGCGTTTCTGTTCCCCCTCTCTTCCCATCGCAGTTTTTACCCCCTAACCCGTCCTCAGGGCGACCCCCGTGCGTTCTGTTTAGAGCGGCTTGTGTTACAAACCTGTCCTTCGGTCTTTTTGTTTCCCCTCTCCTCTGCCCCTTCCGCTGTCTTCTCTGGGTCCGTGTTACAGTCCCCTGATTTGCGTTGGGGGGAGAAGTGCGGCTGATTAATGAAAGGAGGTATCGAAGTGATGGAGTTAAGCTCCGTTATGACCTCTCTGGTCTCTGGAATTGCGATTCACAGCAGACGCTGCGTGTTTTAATGAGAAATTACTTCTCCACTGAAGGCAAGGGGGGAAAAAATACCAAAATTGAAATGGTGAAGATTTTAAAAAATGTCTACTGGCTTATTACTTCAAAATTCTGGAACCTTGGGAAGCGTGGAATGGGGGCTGTTGGTATGCGGAGGGTTTTGGAGAGTGCTTAGGTAACCAGAGGTCACCGACCTAGACTTCTGTGTCTGTTTTCTGACTCTGTTGAAATTTGATTCGGAAGTGTGTTTTTCTCAGTATTGGCCTTATGCAATATGTCTGTGAAGGCATCTTTGTTTTCTCAATTCTTTCTTTTTCTTTCTTTCTCTCTCTCTCTCTCTCCTTTTTGTTGCACAATCCGAGGTATCACTGTGCTGCTCGGTAGCAAATTGAAAGCAGCAGTATTTGTCTGTTCTGGAGTAAAGAGAGAGGGATGCAGGGGAAACGGGATGAAAGAGGGTAAAACTGTGAGGAAGTGATGAACAGAAGGACTGAGAGAAAGATGAAAAAGATGAGGCCTGTGTGTTTGAAGGATCCCCCCCCCCCATCCCACCCCCCACCCCCCGCCCCCTCCTGTACCTTCTCCTCCAACTCAGGCGCCTTCCCCCTGGATCGGGGGCTGGTGTTTCTGGGCGGCAGCTTTTCAAACAGCATCTTGAAATAACTTTGTATTCTTGGCGGCGTCTTCGCCGAGTCCCGTCCCTTCAGAAAGCTCGAACGAAGCGTCTCGGCTCTGTGATTTCAGACGCGACCGCGTCCCCTCAGACGGCGTTCGGGAGCCGGGTAAGAGCGCGCGGAGCGCCCCGCAGACGCTGTCGAGCTTACGCTTTCGTAATTGACGCTGCGGGGGGGGGGGGAACAGACGCGCGACGAGCGGTTTCCAGCGAGCGAATAAAATCGGGAACGGCGAAGCCGAAGCGTTCCCGAGGGCGAAAAACAGACGCGCGGAAAGATGGAAGTGGAGTGGGCGTGGCGCGCGTGTAGTGCCTCTGGGTGTCTGTGTTCTGGGTTTAAACAGACGGAAAAAAAACACAGGGATCTGTTTTCCATTACATTACTGAGCGCGCACGTTTATGGCTGTCTGGCGAACGGCGACAGCGGAGCGCAGGCCGCGGTAGCTGCGGATCCGTGAAGGGAGACTAATGGAATGTCGCGTTTAAGGGTCAGGCTGTGCCGTGCCCTGTCTGCATTCCCACAATGCACCTCTCAGCAGAATTGGGGTGGGGGAAGGGGGCAGGCAGGGGCGGATGGGGTGTGAGTCTCCCAGACAAATGTCTGTGAGCTGTAGCACACACCTCTCCAACTGAATACAAATTGAAGTGCTTGAAGTTTGCTCTCATGAACAAAAACAAAAAAAGAGAAGATCTCAAGCTCATCTTAGTATAGCTTCTGAATACGAAGACGACAGGAGATTTCATTTGTGAACCTTGGCTGGCCAGCCGGTTGGCTGGTGGCTTAAGAGCTGTGGCGGAAGGCCCAATCTTGAAGGGGGCAGGGGGTGTTTTGGGGCGGGGCTTTGTTCTATCAGAGTCCTGGGGGAGTGGGGGGGTAGCAGACAGGGTAATAAAACAAACCCTGACCGGTGGCGAGGCTGTTTACTGGCCAATCGATCCGTGAAAGTGATCTGCATCCAGCGGAGGGGAAAAAGCACCGTCGGCGACTCGGCCATTTGTCACCGCTGACCTGTTACCGTGCCGACGACGGCCGGCACAGTCTTGGCAAGCGCCGGCATTTGAGCTTCCCCCCCGCCCCCGTCCCCCCAACTCCATTCCTGGCCAGAAACGACAGCGGTGGGGACTTTAGACTTTCATCCGGAACGCCTGGTGGGGGAGGGAGGGTGTCTCACAACCCAGACCAACGCCCCTCCCACCCGACGCCCCCCCCCCCCAACCTCTCTCTCGATCAGCCGGTTTTCCAACACACTGCATTTAACCTTCATCCTGCTGTCATCTCTGACACCCCTCCCCACCCACACCAACCAACCAGCACCCCCCGCCTCCCCCCACACCTCCTCTTAACTGCGCTGCCCTCACCCTCCACATCAGTCCATTAAGAGGCCGTCTCTCTCCCTCCAGCTCAAGCAAGCGTGTCGACAGGGGGCCCTTCGTCATGACAACGGAGGATAATTAGACCCCTATCTGGCCCGGAGCGCTCGCCCCATTCCGGAGTGTGCTGGGGGGGGGGTGGGGGTGGGGGGAGGGGGGTGGGATGGAGATGGGGAGGGTGGGGGGGGGTTCCTGATGTTCGGAGGGCGCTGTATTTCATAAGCGAGTGAAGTGGTGCTGTGATTCGCTGTTGCGTGAAGGAGGGTTTTTTTTTGCCTCCGTCGGTTTTCAACAATGGCGGGACGGCGAGGGGCGGGTGGGGGAGGGGAGGGGGGGGAGGGGGGCACCAGAACTTCAAGGGGAAAATGAGAGGGATCTTTCACGTTGTCTGTTAGCGGTGATGACAGGCGGTGGAATCTGACTGGGCCTTAATGAGATCTGGCTGCAACTGCCCTGCAGTGCAGGGGGCAGGGCTGGGCACAGAGCAGGGGGCGGGGCCTGCCACAGTGGAGCAGGGAGGTCATTTGGGTGAATTACGCTCCGATGAGAGAAGAGCAGAGGTTACGCTTCTGTGAAGAAGTGAGTGCGCGTTCGTGCTTCTTCCCTTGAAAAATGACCCTTTTTAAAAAGGCGTCGTTTTACCCCGCGGCCAAGCGTTTCATTATGCGCGCTTCATTTTCCTCCGTCGTGTTACAAGCATCCCTCTGCGCTGTCACGCCCCGCCCTCCCCCCTCGCCCCCACCTCCCCCTGTCGCTGTGGTGTCAGCTGTGATCCACACCTAATCCACCACCCCAACGTGCTGGTCTGTCTGGGGTACGGGGCACGTGGCCCCAAACCACACCCCCCCCACCCACCCCTCATCTGTCTTCAAGACAGGCAGACAGGGGAGAGGGGCTTTTTTTGGTTACTCTGGGGACACAGAGAGACACTGGTCTGACCCTCCCACCCACCCCTCCAGTAATAGATTACACTGCTACACTGTGCCTGGAGGTCATACCCAAATGCGTCCCCATCCCATCACACCTCCTCCTGGGCTGACAGAGGGAACGTTATCGTGGGAGAAGGAGAGACGTGTGAAAGTCAGACATCTCTCTCTTCCTCACTTTCTCATCCTGACCTCTCCGTCTCATCAGGCCTTCCCTACCAATGGGCCGCCAGTTTTCACCGCGTGTTTAAGAATATGCGCTACGCTCGGCTCGGGCCCGTGGCATTTCCCCCGCTGCCTCCTCCTCTCCTCTCCTCCTCCTCCGGAGGAGGCTGCCCTGGGTTTGTTACGGAGGGGGCCACCTGGTGATTCCCCGCCCCCGCTGGGCTACAAGTTGATTAGTGCTCCCAGCCCAGTCCACAGACCCTGGCCTTGAAATTCGTCCGCTGCGCAACGCTGGCGTGGACGTGCGATTCAAAAACTGTGGAGTGGGAGCTTTTTCACTGCACACACCGTGAGGTAATTACACATAAACACACACACACTGTGTTTGTTCAGTCTGTTTGCCACCATTTTCTTGGACTTTCTGACAGACACTTAACATTCGACTCAACAAACAGACCTTTAGGACTTTGGGATGAGGAATAATTTGTCTGTTTGTTCGTTTTTCTTTTGCCTGTTTGCTCCACTTCCTGTTTTAGGAAAGGAATGTCCGAGCAGAGTGATTTACCAAACAAAACTCACAGCAGAGCTCAGAGTTCAGGGGATCAGAACACTTCTGTAAAACTCTGAGAATCTATACTCTGAAAAACGAAGTTTCTCCTAACTGGACTGCATTTGGACTCTTTCGTGTGTCCTTCAGTGTTACTGGTACTTGTGTTGACACGCTGTGTCTCAACTGGTTTGACACATACCAACCTGACAGTAATGGGGAGTTAAAGAGGACAACAAGACCAGGTTAAAACCTAGTATATGGCTGGACCTAACACACGTGATCTGACCGACCAATGGTGTAACTTCATAACTCGGCAGGACCAATGGTGTAACTTCATCACTCTCTCAGTCAGTCAGTCAGTCACAGACATTTGCGTTTGTAGGGCTGGCCCCGCTGTTGCGGTCCAGCCAAAAGCTCGGTAGAGAAACAGAACAGACTCTCGCTGGGAGATTTCAGGGCCAGGTTGAGGGAAAGCGCTTTGTCTTCTCCAGCCTCAGTCTGTCTGGGACGGCACCGCAGAAACCAAAGCCAGTGTTTGCATTTTTTCACTCTCTCAGCGGCTTCGTGATCAGGAGCAGACTGTGAGACGCGCTTCACTTTGACTTCGCTTGTCCAAATCCTAGATTCCACAGGTACGACCGGGGATGACACTGAGGAAGGTTAAGTTTTCATACATTTGTCTGGAGCTTTTCTTGTTACTTGAGTGGAAGTTTGGAGAGAGAGAGAAAGAGAAAGAGGGAGAGGGAGAGAGGCTGGAGAAATGTATTGTTTGGCTGTTTGCCATGGCAAACACAGCCAGAAAGTCCCGTGTTGGTGACAAGTGGAATTACTTTCTCTCACAAGGCCTCTATTTCTCCTGATCCCTTTCCTTCACGAAGAGAGGAAACCTGTTTCACTGGAGAGGCCAGAAGACAGATCAGTCTCACCCATGAGAAGATGGTGAGAATGAAAAAAGACAGATATTAGGCATTTATGCCTTGACAGCTGGTATGATAAATGCAGTGTCTGGAGCTTCTGGGTGGATCCTCCTGTTAAGGCAGTGTTCTAGTGCATGGATGGGTCCCGCAGTCTGGTATCTGTTAAGGCACTGTTCTAGTGCATGGATGGTCCCACAGTGTGGTATCTGTTAAGGCACTGTGGTAGTGCACGAATGGGTCCCACAGTCTGGTATCTGCAACAAAAATAAAGAAACCACCCAACCAAGAAAAGAAGGTGAAAAATTAACTAACTAATTCTAACAAAGCAATAGAGACAGAGGGTTTGAGAGACAGAGACAGAGAGAGGGAGGGAGGGGGAGAGACGGAGAGAGGGAGGGAGGGGGAGAGACAGAGAGAGGGAGAGAGGGAGGGGGAGAGACAGAGAGAGGGAGAGAGACATACAGAGAGAGGGAGGGAGAGAGTACATTCTTCTCTGCGCTCTCCTGACATGACAGAGGCTGTGAGGAGCAGCAGGAACATGATTGGCCGTTCTGCACAGAGCAGAAAAAAAGGGAAAAAGTATAAACATCAATAAATAAATAAATGCAGTGACAGGTAAGAAGAACGCACATTTGTTTTCTCTAAATGGCCCCTAACGAGCTGCACGGACGATGGCGTGTGCTGTTCAGGCAGCCTTATTCAAACTGCTCTTTCCCATCTGCGCACAGACGAACAGACACACACTGAAGTACCATCAGGCTCCACACAACCACATAATTGTTGCCCTTTTCATGTTGTTTATGAAACCCAAAACGCATGACGAGTATGATTTTGTGCTCCGGGTCTTTTTTTGTCGTTTGTGAAGTGGTCGGCTTGCCTTGTCCGTGTGGCAGAGGACGAGGAGGGAGATGAAGATGAGAGGTGCAGCAGTGGAGGAAGGAATGTGGCTTCGCTTTCCTCACTGCTGACACAAATAGCAAGGGAATAAAGCATACATTAAGAACGGAAGAAAAAAACAGACTTTTAATTGAATTTAAATGAACTGCCAGTCATCGAAGGCCCCCACGCCCACAGCACATTTCGGCTGGGCTCTGTGCTCCATGGGGGGTATACCACCATGATAAATGGCACTTGACCTGCAGGAAAATGAGGGTCAAATCGACTTTTTTCACCAATAAATTCATTTCGGCATTGTCGTCTTAAAGACTCTGGCTGAAACTGGCATTGAATTTCAGCCACAGGATTTTTTTATTGTTATAATTTTTAAATATGTTGTGATTTTTATGGTACAAAATGAATGCACAGCAGTCGTCCTTTGCGTTCTGGATCACTGGCCGCTGTCAGCTGCTAGTTCTGGGTGGGGAAGCGCACCCCAAAAATACAGATGAACCCCACCTCCTCCCCTTTCAGCGATACACGGTTAGACCGATGTCTGGTTCAGCTTGGGTCGTTTGTTCTCGGAACCTGGAGGTTGTCACGTTCTGTCTCAGTGCACATTAGCGTAGCTCGCAGAGATGTAAGACAACGAGGAAAAGCCGTGGTGCCTGGGGGGGGGGGAGCAATTAATTAAACCCCCCCCCCTCCTCCCAGCAGTTAGCTCACATACTTCCAGCCTTACAGTCTGTCAGTCAGGGAAAGTGGTGGAGACTAAGGATAGAGGGACTGGGCTGTGTGCGTGCAGGGAGAGGGGGAGGGGGAGAGCGATGGGAGGGGGGAGGGGGGGGTTGTGGGGCCCCAAATGGTTTTTCGCTCTTATGGCGGCTTCAGGTTTCCAGCTCCGCCGCGACACTGGCGGAAATAGCAGGAGCATCTGGTCTCGGTGAGGAGGTGTTCCTCTCCCTCTCCTTCTCTCTCTCCTTCTCCCTCTCTCTTTCCCCCTTTCTTTTTCTCTCTCTCTCTGTTGCTCCCCTCTCTCTCTCTCCTTCTGTCCCTCTCTCACTTTCTCGCTCTCCCCTCTCTCTCCATTCTCCCTCTCTCTCCCTCACTCCCTCTCTCTCTCCTCTCTCCCTCTCTCTCTCCTTCTCTCGCCATTTGCTCTTTTTTTCTAAATATGCAGAGAAGTAAATGACAGCAGGAGGGAGAATAAAAAAAATTAAGAAAACACAGGAACACACAGCACCAGAGAGAGAGAGAGAGAGAGAGAGAGAGAGAGGGCAGCTGGATGAGCTAAATCAGGCTCCACAGCTATAAATATGATGGAAAAACATGAAAGTTCAGAAATAAAGAGCACAAACATATGCTTTGGCCAGCCACAGCGGCAGACACAAAAAAAACACTATTTTTCCATGCCTAAAATTTCACCTTTGAACTTAACCATAAACAGTACTCGCTGTGGACATTCATGCAACCGTAATGTAGGCTTGGCATTTTGTTGATCTCTGTGTGGTCCTTCCTGTTGTGGGTCAGGAATGCTGATGTTCAATGTCAGTCAAAAAATATCACGTGGCTCACTGTCTCTGAAAGGCTTTCCTGCTTTGCGCTCTGGGGATGCGGTAATCTAGCCTTTTATGATCCCACGTGACTTTACATTTCTCAGTTACAAGAAGTAATGGATGGAAAAATATGCCCGTTGCTAAGAACTGTTTGGCGACTGATGAAACCCTAAAAATCAAGGCTTTTGAGTTTGACTGAGCCAAGGGGAGGCCTTGCTGTTGTCAGTCTCCTTATTGTTGGTTTTTTTTTTTTGATTCTCTCACGTGGGCAGTCACTGCAAGGCCGCCGAGATCGGTTAGCCCAACAGGAAGCGCGGCGGCGATAAGATGCGTAGCGTTAGCGGGGAACGGCGCGTTCCCGGCAGGAGATGCGGCGGATTTATCACCCGACAGCGCCGCCACATTCATCACGGGCACGGCGAGGGCGGCCATCAGTCACCGCCGGTGCCCGCCGCCGCCGCCGCCGTGGTCCGGAGCTGTTCGGCCGGGGCGTGATTCACCGCCGGAAAAAGCCACCGGGTTCAGAGCCCCCCCCCCCGACCCACACCTGGGCAGGAGCCGCCGAAATGTCGGTTCGGACGTCCGAGTGCCGAGCTGACCAGGAAGCCCTGAGCACGGGCAGAGTAACTTCAGCGTGCCGCCATTGCAGTTCAGTACTGCCTTTGTTGTTGTTTTTTCTTTTGTTTTTTTTTTGTTGTTGTTGGTGGAAAGCACTTAGAAAATGGCAGATCCGCAGAGGACAGGTGAGATAAACAAGGAGAGATTTATGTGTCTTGTACGCAGAGGCAGGGCGAAGTGATGGATTGTGTTTCGGGGTGGGGTGGGGTGGGGGGGGGGGGGGGGGGGAAGGGTTGTAAGGTGACGTTGGAGCCCATCCCAGACAGCGATGGGCACGGGCCCAGCAGGCAGAGGAATGAGACCCCCCCCCCCCCCCCGACAGCAGCAGCACTGTGGGAGCACTTTGCCATATGGCCATGGTGCTGAAGCCAACGCCGGGGGTGGGGGGGCCGTATGGTCACAGGAAACCGCCACCTAAGAGGGGAATTATCCAGATTTTTTGAAACCCCGCTGTTTGGAAAGACAGGTGAGGGGGGGGGAGAAAATGGGTCAGGGTTGAACTTAAGAAAAAAAAAAAACCAAAGAGACAAAATCATAAAGAATGACAATTTGCTCTGCCAGCAGTAACTCAATAGATGGGCGTCGTTGCAGCGAATAAATCACTCGTCCTGCCCGTCCCCCCCGTCCTCCCCGTCCTCCCCAAAATCAGGGTAAAATGCTGGCCTGCTGCTGGTTTTGGTGAAACGGCCTCCTCGGGAGTCTAAACCTCTTTAACGGCCTTCATTTCCCAGTGTGCCACCCTTCAATACCCAAAGTGTGATTATGACACCGCCTGGATTGTGTCACAGCAAATGAAACGCTGTGTCAAAATAAAAGTCCCCCTGAGACTTTTGGCCGCAATGAAAAATGAGTTCCCTGGAGCATCAGTGCTTGCCTTTCCCCCCACCCCCCCATGTACCGTGTGACCTTTTAGACGGGAGCCTGGGGCCCCCTTGCCATCTGTGACCTGCAGGGACCAGTAATCCCCACGCAGAGGAGCAGGGCGGAATACTGAGCAGCCAGCGGGACCCAGGAGACCGCCAGGGTTCCGCAGCGCACAGCGCCGAGCTCTCTCTCACCTTCCCTCCCGCTCCCGCCATCGATTGTTCCTGCGCTACCCTTCGCTCTCTCATCTCCATTTCTGTCGCCCTCTCTCCTTCCTTTTCCCTCTCTCCGGTCCCGATTCACTCTCATTTTCCTGAGGAAATTCTTGACAGGATTTTGAGCCGCGTATTGCAGGTTGAACGCGGTCTGATCACTCAGCCCATTGGACTGCAGTGTTCTGCTGGATGTGGACGTCAGCTGGAAGGAGGGAGACTATGGGCCTCCTGTCCAAGTGGCTATATGATGTCATTAGAGTGGAATGATTGACATTTTTCTGACAAACAACAAGTCTAAGCCAAACAGTGGCCAGTTTCAAAAAGAACAAGCAGGTATGTTAAAGTTTAAGAGCCCCCCCCCACCCCCACCCCCCGAACCTGGGTCCAAATATGAGAAAGAAAGACATGAGCTTCCGTCAGATACTAGCCCCAGACATCAGGAACATAACTTCATGGCATTATGAGGCTTGCCAGCTTAGCGCTCAGTTTAGCATAGCTCGTTTGCTTTAGGGCTTTGCTGATTTGCACATACTCCCTGGTGCTGGAATGTCGTTAGCCAGGTCTGGCATTATTGGTCATGTAAATCAGGTGAATGTAATTATGTTCTCCCAACAGTGTACGTCGCTCTGGATAAGGGTTTCGTGCTTAACAAATGCAATGTAATGCCATGCAATGTAATTTAATGTAGCGTAATGTTCCTGTGAATGTAAGGCTCCAGTTGGATCCAAATCGCCCAAAATAAAGCTTATACTCGCAAACTGTAGATTCCGTTCCAGAAGCACACTTCCTTCCCTTTTGAATTGTTAAGTGAACGCACACACACTCATACACACATCACATTGTTTTGTTCGGACCATTGCTTTGCAGCTCCACAAAATATTTTTTGTGGTTTTCGTTTGTGTGAATTTATTATTTATTTATTTCATATGGTTTCCCAGGCCCCATCCCATCTCTAAACCCTTGGGGTCCCCACTCCGGGTCCCTGGGGCCGCGGCTTAATTAGGACACCCCCTGTGAGGATTGCTAATTGTTTCCCTTTTGACAAGCCTTGGAGTTTCTCATAAATATGTATCCTTTCCCTCATCCTCCTCCTCCTCCTCTCTCTTTAAGCCTTTGGCTAGCCTTTGAAGTGCAGTGAGCTCCCAGTAAGCCAGCTGCTGTCTGTGATGACTGAAGACCACGGCTGCTTGCTTGTTTGTTTGTTTGTTTGTTTTCGCTGCCAGTCCGTTGCTGGTTCAGTCCCTTGGAATTAGCAAACGCGGCTTGCCCCATGCAGACCAGAGCTTGATTTTTTATTTATTTATTTATTTATTTATTTATTTTTGTTCATGACGGGCATGCAGCCCGATGGGACCATAAATAACTGTTAATTTTTGTAAAAAAATAATAATAATTTTGGGTCCTTTACCAGGTCTAAATTGATACCTCGCGCTTGCGCTGCGTTTCCTGTGAGTGCTGACCTCGGACGAGGCCCACGTTTTTTTTTTCGGCTTCCCGCAACTCAATCTGCGCTCTTACGGGTGCCTGGACGCCCCTTCGCTCGGCTCTCCTGTCCCCTCTTACCCTTGCGCCGTCGTCTCGACTCGGCTCGGCTAACTTTTCCGCGCTTAAGAGGCCAGCTCGCTGCATCACAACGAGCGTTTCGCTGTATCAGGCAAGCTCATCTGGAGGCCAGCTCGATTCAGTAATGGCGGCAATTTACATTTCCCCCGCATTATCTGTTTACGCAGCTGGATATGTAGTGAAGCGGTTCAGGTTAAGTGCCGTGCTGAAGGGCTCAGTGGGGACCAGACCTTGGATTTTTTGGGGCTCAGGCTCAGCGCCTGAACCACTGAACCACGGGGCCGCGTATTAACTAAGACTGCGGTGTTTACTCACGCTGGATTTCTCTTAATCCTCCTCTCTTTCTCGTTTCTTTTTGACACTCTTTCACTCTTTTCCTTATTTGCCTCTGGTGCACTTTGGAGAAACTTTTCTCTCTCCCACCCCACCCCCACTGCCCAGCCCCCTCCCTCCCTCCCTCCCCCCATTACTCGGTCTTGCTCATCTGTGTGAATGAGTTGCAGAACTTGATCAAAGGGTCTTCTTCTCCCTTCGATGCGATGGAGGATAACAAAAGAGAGCTTTGGGGGATAACCTAAATTTCTCTGGAGGATGAACACTTCTGACGGCGGGCATTAAGCACTTTGCTTATTTATTTGTTTATTTTTTATTAAGTTTATAGCATCGATTCCCCAGGAAATGGGCGTGGCATAAGACTCTGTCAGTTCACAGTTCATTCACAGGTAACTTCCAGAGATCGATACCCACCACATCACCGGGCCCCGTTCCAAACGCGGAGCGCCCGGAGAACCTAAATGACGGAAGGGGTTCAGCTCCAAACCCCGCAGAGACTGCAAGAAGACCGATCGCCCTTTTTGTGATCATCGCCGGGGGAGTTACCGGAGAGTGTCGCTTTCCACAACTCCAGTTTGGATTCGATTAGGGAGGGCAGGCAGGCCGTTCCGCGCGAGGCCTCCCGCCTCACAGTTAAAACAAAGCTGAGCCAGGCGTCCGCGCAGAAATGATTCCCAGAGCAACAGCGGCCGTATTTTTTCTTTTTCCTTTTTTTTCCTCCCTCCCCCCTTTTCGTCGCCGTGATTTAAGGGTGTGAATCTCTTCAGGATAGGTTTTTATTAAAGAGCCCGCGGTGTGTGAGTGGTTCCAATAGCACTGATTCATTGCAGGGGCGCAGAATTGGCCTCTCGCTCCCACACCGGGGGGGAAGCTCACGGACCGTAAGAGGAAACGGCGGAGCTTTCAGCGGAGTGTCCCGACGGTTTGGGCGATCCATTCATCTCGCCATCGATTTTAATGGGGAGAATTACCGCGGGACACAGACGAATGGAGTCTGAGCGAGGGGGGTCCCGGACTCGTTCCTAATTTTTACGACTCGCAGGGAGAATTGGTTCGCAACAGTGAACAATACTCGTTTATGGGCGATAAATTGTGGTACACTTCCCCGGGGAGCTGTGTGTGTGTGTGTGTGTGTGTGTGTGTGTGCGCACGTGCTTGCCTGCCTGCGTGCATGCGTGTGAGGAGGGGGAAATGGGGGTGTGAAAAGAACCTCCTTCTGTATATCAGCTCCCCAAAACCTTTGCATCTTTTTGTAAAAATATGCACAGCACATCATTTATAAGGTATGGTATAACACATTCCCCTAATGGTAACAGACAGCCCGTGTGCACAGCTGGACCTGGTGGCGCACATTCTCTCATTCTCTGTCTATCAGCTTATTTGTGGAGCCACACTAAGCTGTAGCAGTGGGACAATTTATTTATTATTATTTTTTTTTTTTTTGGGGGGGGGTCCTATTGTTACCCCAACCGAGTCAACCCTGACTGCTGGCAGGGCTCTCTTCTGTTCATGGCCAGGAGAACCCCGATTCCCACAGACTGGGGGGGGGGGAATCCCTAATATATGCGTGCATACTAACAGAATCCCCCATGCTGCGGGGGAGGGGGGGAGGAGGGAATGGAATGACAGGGAGAAAACAGGGCGTTGAAAAGAGAAAATTACGGCCCTCGACATGGAATTATTTCAAGCAGACGTATTCCCGGGTCGCAGGCGAGGCTGGGGACGCAGGCTGAAACAGGCTCTCTGGGTGATTTGTGGAGGAGCGCAATTAATTTGTTCTTCGTCCAACGGCCCGAGCTCTCGGTCCTCAGGATGCTGCTCTGGGTTTCGAGCAAGGGACTGCAGACTTTATCGTACGCCCATAGGCAGCCGTATACCGGATTACAGAAACATTCAAATCGATATTAATCCAGGCGAAACTGCAGGCGGCCATGCCAGTAACGTCCGACTGCATGGAAACGGCCCCCCGGTGTCGCATTAGCTCTGATTGCTAAGGTGTGTTTTCTGTTTAAAGACCCCCTCTGGAAATGTCTTCATTTCTTTGCTTGAAATGTGTAGTTTGCTTGTACTTTATACAGCATGTGGACAAGTATGCTGTCAGAGTTGATATTTTTCTTTTGTCTTGTTGGGACGAGTGCCAGAAAGCTTCTGTTTCTCACGGTGCTGCGTGGATGTATTTAAATCCCGGGACAGGACAGACCCTGCGGTGTAGTCCATACGGGAGCAGACTCTGAAGCCATATGCAACACCCCCTCCCCTCACCCCAACACTACCCCCCTTCGATTCCCCACTATGTCACTTACTGAATTGAGATCCCATCTCTAACCCTGTAACCCTATCTGAATTTCAGTGGAAAAACCCATATGGAGAGCAAGCTGGGAAATTACTGTGGAAAATAACGATGCATTAATAACTGATAACAGTTCATCAGCAGTTCAATAACAGTTCATCGTGCTACTTTACATATTCCGTTTTTTGATCTGTATTATCTACATTAAAGAATATTCTATTCTATATTTCTGCATGATCGGAGAGTCCTGCTTCCCGCTCTTGAGTCGTTTTAACTTCATCCTTCGGCCTTGGCCGTATTTCTGTCCGTCCGTGGGTCTCTAATAACGGATTTCTGTGAGCAGTGAGAAGCGCCAGAGTCTGGCCTAGGGGCATGTTTACTGCGATCAATAAAACTCAATGGCCTCTTAATCTTTCGCCCGGACCCGTTATGGTGTAAATAACCAGCGTAATAATGGTTTCCCGGCTTGTCATTCCTCAAATTATTTCCACACTGTAAGTATTCTCCTTTTGACGAGGTACTCAAGTTTTTTTTTTGTGTCTTCATTAAGATGACATTATGATGCCATTTCGTTTCCGTTTTATAGGAAGCGATAAAAAAAAAAAAGCAGCCAGTGGACGCTGAGTTGATGTCGCCTGAACAATGAATTGATAGATCGTATTCATTAAGCTGTGCAGTCCAGTGGAAACGACTACGCTGGAGGAAGCCCTCTCAAGTGGACAGCACTAAATGTGTTTTTAAAAAGGCTGTCCATGACATGGAACTGTGGGATTTCTGTTTTTTGATTGTTTTGTTGAGCATCTGTTTTTGCTGAACCTCCGTCTTGAAAATCTAGCAGAATTCAGGAGAAGCCCCCTCCCCTGTCACCCCCACTGTTGCATTCTGGGATGCAGCACTCTGGGGTTTTTGGGTGGGGAAATGGGCTCCAAGTGCATCCAGATGTTTCTCACTTGAATATGTAGCACGCAATCGTGAATAATGCCGTTGTGCAGCTTCCAGTAAAGAGGAACTCAAGCTGCGCCCACTTCCTGTCTCCAACCTTTTCTCCGTGTACCCCATTTTATGACCTTTCAGTAATTATCGTGAGTGAAAACTAAACTAAAACTTTTTTATTCAAAGTTTTTATATATATATGACATATATATATACACACACACACTCTACGCACACACACACACACACTCTACACACACACACACACACACACACACACTCTACACACACACACACACACACACAGCTCCAGTGGTCTGCCGTGCGAGGCCCTGATGTAAAAGATTTGGGTTTGTAATCGCTCACTCCTCCCTCGTCTGACACTGTCGCCCTCACGAAGGACACCCAGAGCCCAGCGCCTGCCCCCTTCCCTCTCCCCTCGGTGAAATCGATACAGGGCCGAGGCACAAAGAGAAATACCGTAATAAAAGGTAATTACCCCCGAAGGAAAGCAAGATGTCACAGTACAATACAGCTCCACTGCCTCCGCTGACTTACGGGCAGAGGTTAAAGAGATGTGATACATATTCAATAGACTGTGTCGCTACTGGCGAGCGCCTAAGCAAGATCACCAGAGCGTGCTGCACACGCATTTCACATGTTTGAGTTAAATAATTCATAGGCATGCGTAGCTGGGTCCGCTTGATGGCCTTGTGTCGTATTCTTTGGTTGAAAAACCGACTTCATGTAAACAGCCCCTTGGTTCTGTAGCCTTTATGTACTCATGAGATGAAGAGACAATGCAGAAGGCGTGTCCACATGCTCCTGGTTTTTTTTTTTTTTGGCCATCATGTACCATCCAACTGCTTAACTGATTCCTCATTTCAAGCTATTTTCTGAATTTTTCTGGATTCTATTTCCCAGAAGTGCAGCAGCACTGGGGTTTTTTTTTTTTTCCACCGCCCAAAGCCATAGAGGAGGTTTTAATGTGTGAACGCCAGCGTGCTCAGAGACTGTTGGGTTCTGAAGGTAGTGGAACTGAGCCGCGCTTCGATGGACCTCCAGGCCCAGCCTGCTCCAGGACCATGAGGAGGAAGAAGACGCCCGGTCCCCCCCCTTTATCAGCCTGACTTCCCTGGGATTAATTAGGTACCCCGGCCGGCGGTCCTGGAGTTATGGAGACGGTAGCAGATAAGCAGTCATCCGGGACGCTCGCTCGCCCCGGCCGACCTGATTGGCTCCGGATGGAAGGAGAGCAGCTCGGGGGCGGGGCAGCGGAACGGCGGCAGGGATCCTGTTAAAACGGCCGGATTTGTCACCCCCTGTGACGGGGACGGAGGGGCAATTTCAGCAACCCTGACGAACGTGAGCCAAAAATAACGGCAGCGGCGACGATGGAACGCTCGCGCTGGGCGTCTCTGCTGCCGCCAACGCTGAAATGAAACCGGGGAGGGGGTGGGGTGGGGGGGCTGTAGGTTGAGCCGGCTCGCGGCGCGTTGTTTGTGTCATTTTTTTCCGATATCTGATGGCGACGCTGAAACGTGGGTGCTTAGCGTCGAAGGGCCCGCGGTTGTTTCCGTGGCATTTGCAGAATCTCTCATGGCAGATTCTTCTCATTTTTTTTTGTGGTTGTTAGTTGTCTTGCCTCAGGATATAACAGAAGGTTGGAATATTCAAAACAAAAATATTAATATACATGTTTTTAAAACACAGAAAAAACAAAGGTGTGTCACTTAATATACTGATTTAATTGGGCAGCCCATGAAAGCAGCCTTCGGGCATGTCTCAGGATATTGCGTGTTCTAGTTAAAGAAGAAATAAACACCGTGGAAAGTTAGTTAAGACAAGCCCCTGGGCGGCCTCTCCAAAGCCTTTGATCCTGCCGTTCGTTAATTGACTGGTGGAACGGAGAGGTTAAGAAAATAATAAATTTCTCTCCAAATTGCTTTTTTTTTTTTCAAGCACTTTTAAGAACAATCCTCTCCCCAATGTGAAGTGGAAGAAAAAAAATCTTGTCAGGCTGTCATCTAGCCTACTTTTTCCTCCTGCGTCTCGCTAGGCCCAGTGGTTCTCGAAAGAATACATGCAAATAATTACCGGGAACGACGGATTGAAAATAGAAGCGAAGAACGAAAGCAATTGCGCGCGCTGTCTCTTTTCATACAAATATCCAAATTGCTCATTTGTAACTAATTTCGTTCTTGATTTCTTCTGGCATGGCTTCACTTTGGCGTGGAAAATAATTTACTGGAGATAATATGAGATAATGCTGCGGGATGGAAAGCGATATTATGTGTGCTTGAGGAACTGTAAGGCAAACACAATGGGAAGGCCCCGGAGATGGTACCATTTCATTTGTGTCATTAGGGAAGCTGTCTGGAACATAATTAGAGTTCCTGCCTATTGTATACATATGATGGGCGTGGCAGTGTTGTATAGTGCTTTGGGAGTTGGACGTGTAACCAGGAGGGTGCTGGGTTCTATTCCCAGACTAGGTACTGCCATTTTACCCTTGAGCAAGGTACTAAACCTTAACCGCTTCTGTAAATACACGGTGAACATTTCTGCGGTGGAAAGTCGGTGAAACGCTGTCTAGGTGTTCAGGTGAAATTACATTTTCCGGCTACATTTTGTTGAAAAGTGAAAGTATTCTAGGATGTAGCCAGGCTATATCCAGGTCAAAACCTGAGCTAAATTTGGTCAAAACCGTTCAAAACCGGTCCGTTTTGGTCAAAACGTCTCTCAGCCTAGATCCCCACCCCTCGAGACGTCTACGTTCTATGTATATAGAAATACTAGCTGTGTAGTTGGCTGTGAGAAAGAGACTGTCCTAAACGCTGAAAAC
This sequence comes from Anguilla rostrata, assembly GCF_018555375.3. NCBI lineage: Eukaryota > Metazoa > Chordata > Actinopteri > Anguilliformes > Anguillidae > Anguilla > Anguilla rostrata. The sequence goes on along the minus strand of NC_057944.1, from coordinate 32,149,572 downwards.
ATGATGTGAGAAAATTTGAATTAAAAATTTGCACAGTTACAAAATGGAAATTTTAAATTCAAATCTGCAAAGCTGCATTTTTTAGACAGACAAGGGAAAGTAATCCTTGGGTTCAAGGATAAGGGGGAACCTGTCCTGCAAATTTAATTCATATTAATTCATATTAATTAACACAGGGCTGCTCTTTGTAATTACTCCCAAAGCATCAGTGCATGGTTGAGCTTAATTGTTTTTTTTTATTTTTATTTGACGTTGTAATCCTTGAGCACATAAATAACAAGGCTGCCACAAATGAAATGTCAGGCTGTGCTTCATCTTGAACAGAGTGACCTTTTTTTTTTCCTGGCGGAAAATTCTAGCGTCTTGATGCTCTGTTTGTCTGTGCAGTCAGAGCCGGTGTGACAGGAAATTGCTCCTTGATGCTTGCACTGCTTTATTATCACGTGGATGCAAGACGGTGTCATCGGTTTCCCATGAAGACGGACTGCTAAGTTTAGGGACTGTTTTAAAACTTTACGCAGATCCAGAATGAAGGCAATAAGATGGGAGTTTGGTTCCAAACTGCCTTTTTCCTTTGACAAACTTGTCCTGATTGCTTCAGTTTTGAAAAAGAAAGAGACATTTGCCCTGCTGAACAAGATATCGTCCCTCTCAGACAACGAGATTCAGTGCTGGGAATAACCAGACCCGGCTAGATATGATCAAGGCAGAACATTTGAAAGAAGCCCGTTTTCAGACACGAACGAGGAACGCTTTGTGTGTGTAGAGGGGAGTTACTCTTGCACTGGAGGCTCCAGAATCACTCTCCACAGTCTTTTGGGAGCGTTCCTCTTGCCAGGATTCTCCTCCAACGCCCTCGGGGGAAACGTCTGATGTGTCACAGTGGCCAGTTGTCCTTGCTGTTGCCTAAGGGGCATGTTTTTGCTTGGCTAGCTTCTTTTGGGCCCAAACTAGCGATAGCGAAACTAAGGCTTAAGAACCCTGTTCAGCCTCTCTTGCTAATGAAGAGGGTTGGAGTTTTGAGTGATGACTTCAGCGGTGCTTTGTTAAAAAAGCGGAGTGTGCTTATTAATCTTTGCCTTTGTGATGTCACTGCCGCGGGCTACAGTGCCGAGGAGCCGGGGCCCCAGCGCTGAAATGAAAAACAGCTGGAAAAGCTCAGAACTGAATTCCGACCGTAACGAAAAGGACGTGCGTTGGAAATAATTACGGATTCCTACGCCTGTACGCCATGACTTTCATGCCCCCCCCTCTCCCCCCACCCCCCACCCCCACCCCCACCCTCCTGCCTCATTAGCGGATGCTGTAAGTAATTTACAACAAAATAAATATTCTCATGTCGGCTCTGCGCATTGATCCGGCTTATGAATGCTATCGCGGGGGGGGTAGGCTAATGGTGGACTCTTAAGAACCGCAGCTTAAGGCTTGGGCTCCATCAAAGGTCAGGAGCAGGAAATGGTCTCTGCTGGAAAAGAGCTGAACCGCAGCGCTTTCACGGGGCCCCGCGCTCGACGCGTCCTTCATTTCGGCTCTCCCTTCCCCCGCCTCTGTCGATAACGCTGTCTGTGGAAATGCGAGTCCGCCACAGGAAGCGTCCTGAAAGAGGAAACACGGTCTTGAGGCGATGCAGACATTCATTTGAACTTTCCTCTTTTTTTTCCCATCCTGCATTGCTGCATATGTTTGAGCAAGTGGAGTGATTGACTGCAGGAATCTCTTAGCAGAGAGTAAAGCTTTCTCCCGCACGTCTCGCTGTCGGACTGAAACTCACCTTATGTCTGCGAGCAACCGATCATCAGCCAAAATTCCAAGCCTTTCGCACAAATCCCTTAATCGTTCCCCACATTCTCAGTAGCACCTCCTCACTTTGTTGGTCACATCGTTTTATGGGTGGGTCTCACTCTTTACACAAATACAAAAACTGCATCATTGTGGCGAAGCCCGAGAGCTCAATTCAGCAAAGAAAACCGGTATACTTCTAGCGACACGTATGTGGAACACTGGCGGAAAAAAATTTCAATTATTTCTTTTTTTTAACGGGGGATTTTTTGTCTGTCTCGCGAGCACGGTCGCTTATTTTTCCTTATTTTCCGTTTTGCCGCTCCACCTCCACGCATCCCCCGGGAGTGGGAGGGGCGATAGGCAAGGTCAGGTTGTAATTTCAGACGGGGAGCCGAGCCGCGGCTAAGGCGCGGAGGGCTTCTGGCTCTGGGGCCGAAGGCGGGGCGAGGCCCATACGGGTCTTCTGGGAGCCGGGGGAAAGCGGAGGGCTGATTTTCCCACAGTGTCAGGGCAGCCCTCCCCTCTCCCACGAACCAACGCCAGCTGACTGCGACTCGAGGAATGCACCGCTTTATTTTTCCCCTTCCTTGTTTTTTTATATATTTTTTTCTTTCTTCTGGCTTATCTTAGACCCTGTTACCACTCTGTTTCTTCCAACTCTCCGGTAGGTTCCCACCATCAGATGTCTGCCTCATAAGTCAACTGACAAGCGATGCCTTTCAGGAAATGGGCAGCTTGTCAAAAGAGAATTTGAATGTCAGAAAAAAATGTTTTCTTGGATAAAACCTTCTGTTGAAATAAGGACCAAAATAAGTTTGCTGAAAATATATCTTGCATCTACAGGCCCTTTTTTATGTGATTGCTAGCTTTCGACATCACTCTCTTGGAGCTGACTGTGCATGTATGGGGAGGGGGGCTGTTTTAGGGCACTGAGCCTGTGTCACATGGGTTTGTTCCCATGGGAACAGACTATAGCTATCTGAGAGTGGCAGGTGCTGTTGATCCAGGATGGCCTCCTCCGGAGCAGAGGTTGCCTGTACAGCTGTGTTCCCCTATAGCTTGCCTTCTCTTTGGGGAATGGGCTATTGCCCTTTGGAGGACATCTTGGCCCCAAATAGGGGGCCAGGGCCCACTGGTGAGAGCAAGGAGAGGTTAGGGTGGGACATGCCCCTCAAAAGAATCAGTTTTCTGTTGACTTTCACACCAGTGACAATGCTGTACCAGTTCATTGTTTCAGTGTACGTGCAGTTGTTTTGATGTTTTTAAAGAAACAACATGCTATGTTTTAATATGCGTTAAGTCACAGAAATTGCATTCACTTGCTTCAGTGGGTTATGAGGTGAGGAAGTTTTAGTGACGCTCTTCTGATGGTGTCAATGAGGTGCCTGTTGTTTGCTGGGGTCTCAAACTGTGTGATGGGGTCTCAAACTGTGTGGTGGGGTCTCAAACAGTGTGCTTGGGTCTTAAACAGTGTGCTTGAATCTGAAACAGTGTGCTGGGGTCTCAAACTGTGTGATGTGTTCTCAAACTGTGTGATGGGGTCTCAAACAGTGTGCTGGGGTCTCAAACTGTGTGATGGGATCACAGTCGGTGTGCTGGGATCTCAAGCAGGTTTGCTTTAGGCCATATGGGGGGGGGGAAATCATTAATTAGACCCAGGTTTATTTGGGGCGTGTCTCAGATGGCAGATCACCATTTACACTGTCAGAATATTTAAGACATTCCCTGGCCTGTTGAAAAAATCGTTGAGCCCTTTTAGCAGCTCGTATCCCAGCGGGATATCCGGTGGCCTGGTTTCCACTGATGAGAATGACCCTTCTGGACAGTGCCTGCCCTTGTAAGGCTATTTAAGAGGTAAAAAAAAAACCCTTCCTGTCCTTATGTTCTCATGCATATTTTATACACTTTTCCCCCCCAGCTTATAAATTGCTTTTGGACAGAAATGCTTTTTTGCTTGAATTTAGATGCTGCATTGGGCATATATTATACTCTTTGCATTTCTGGATGGCTTGTGGCCGAATGCACAATAAAACGTCCAGTGTTGAATTAAATCTAACAGAGTATATATGGTCCCATTTGGGATCATAATGTACTCTGTTAAACAGATTTTAATTAAATTACTGGAAATTATACAGTGTGCATTCGAAGAGAAGGATTTATTTCTTGCTGCCATTTGACGATGATGATGTTGTCATTATGACTAACACTAGCAGAAATGGTGGCCCATTGGTAATCTGAGACTGTCAGCCAGTCTCCTTCTGAAAGCCAAAGGCACATTCCCAGACAGTTGGAGGTGGCTATAATTAGAACGTGTGAACGTTATTGTTTCGGTCTGAACCCCCACTGCAGAAGGGTTTTGCAACTTTGCGCCTCAAATAGGCTCGGCATAACCGCTGATTTTTAACACTGTGGGGTGTGATACCCTACAGCACATATATCAGCACCTGTCTCTTTAAGACTTACTTGCTAACTTTGCTCCTTTAAATGATCTTCCATCACTTGTGCCCTCCCCAACGGCCCCCCACTCAACACTTCTCACTTTTGGACTGTATTCAACACCCCCACAGGCCCGATACAGTTCAACACAACTCAAGATCATCACTATAAAAAGGTCTACCTCAAGGGTGTTGAGCTCGAATTCTGTATGGCCACAGTTTCTGCAGGTGTTTGTGGTCCTCATTCAGTCAGCAGTCAGTTTAGGCATTGGAAACAGGGCGTGCAAACTCTTTAGCATTGGAAACAGGACGTGCAGACTCTTTAGCACTGGAAACAGGGCGTGCAGAATCTTTAGCATTGGAAACAGGGTGTGCAGACTCCAGCATTGGAAACAGGGCGTGCAGACTCCAGCATTGGAAACAGAGCATGCAGACTCTTTAGCATGCGAACCAGGGTGTGCAGAATCTTTAGCATTGGAAACAGGGCATGCAGACTCTTTATCATTGGAAACAGGGCGTGCAGACTCTTTAGCATTGGAAACAGGGCGTGCAGAATCTTCAGCACTGGAAGCAGGGCGTGCAGACTCTTTATCATTGGAAACAGGGCGTGCAGAATCTTTAGCATTGGAAACAGGGCATGCAGTCTCTAGCATTGGAAACAGGGCGTGCAGAATCTTTAGCATTGGAAACAGGGCGTGCAGAATCTTTAGCATTGGAAACAGGGCATGCAGACTCTTCAACATTGGGAGCAAGGCATGCAGACTCTTTAGCCCAGAAAGTGAACTATCCCTTTACCACAATCAATAAGATCACTTTGGAGGGGGGGATGCTCCTCCAAGGAATTCTTATACAGATCTCATTAAAATTGTTAGGGGAGACAAAACATTGTGCAGGCTGCGGTCAGCCGAGGGTATCATACCACTGCTTAAGGGGCAAAGGTCGCAATGGAATGGACACGAGCAAGCCCAGGGGTACGTGGGTGGTGACTCAAACTTGAGTTGACTGTGAACATAAAGCACAACTTTAAGAAACTTTTATGGAACTAAAGCCAAGTAAGGCAACCTGAATATGCCTTGCCCACGCACACTGATCCACAGAAGTGGATAAGTGCCCCTGAGGTTTGGGGTCAGCTCTGAACTTGAGAGAGCAGGGACATTTTAAAAAAACTTTTCTCTTTTGATGAAAGCCTCCAAGGCGAACTGCAGAGGGGCTCAAATTGAGATGAAGTTTGAACAGGATTAAGCACGTTTCTGCACTTGAGCTTGCTAAGCTGGGCTGGTGCTTATTCCTTGTGTGTCTGGACATCGGTCGGCCGTGCATTTGCGTGCCTGTAATTTTAAACGACTTCACCAGAACTGCATGTTAAAAGTCCTCATTAGAGTAGTTGTTGGTACTCTTTACCCGTAATGCATAAATTCCAAGTCAATACACGTAACACAGTCTCTCTCTCTCTCTCTGTCTCTCACACACACACACACACACACACTCAAGAGACCAAAATCTTACGCAACATCTTGCGCAACATCTTCCCAATTTTACTGTTTACTGTGGAAAAGTCTGGAGTGTTTTTTTTCCAATAGGAAGAAAGTTGTGATCTCAGCTTGTCTTGTGATTTCTTCCTCTCACTTTATCCATATTCTCTCTCTCTCTCTCTCTCTCTCTGCCCTTCCTTCCTACCTCCTCGATCCCCTGTTATATGGAGTTATTATAGTCTCATTAATCATTGAATAAACAATATGAAATATGCAAATTAAATTCACAATTATTTTTTTATTTTCAAACTAAATTATTGCTTCACAAATATTGTATGTTTTTTTCTCCCAGAAACAAATCTCTCCCAAACAGACAAATGCAATTTAATTTCTTTACACACATTGTGTTTTCTGAAAAGATTTAGCATTGTATGGGCATTCACTGGACTATGGCTGGATGTGTATTTACACATAACCCGGCTCGTGTGGAATCGCTCGCGTTTATTTGTGAATTTTTGAGACATTCCTCACAGCAAGATGTGCATTTATCCAGAAATAGGTTTTTTTTATTCCGCTGAGTCTGCTCCAGCCAATCAGATGAATGCCCATACACTGGCAAATTATTTTTTTTCGTAAAGAAAAAAAAATGTGTGTCAAGAAATGAAAATATGTTATTACATTTGTCTGTTTAGGAGAGATTTGTTTTTGAGTGCAAAAACATACTTGTGAACCAATTATTTTGTTTGCAAGATACGATACGAAAAATATTTGTGAATCAGGTTTTATTTGTGTAAGGTTGATATTATTCATTAAACGATTTATGGGACTATAATCGCCCCATGTACTTTTCGGTTTCCTCTTTTTTCTTCCTCTCTTTTCTACCCTCCATTAAAGAGGAGTGGGACCACACTGACCAGGAATATAGCGTCTCTTTCACTCCCTCCCTCTCCTTTCCAACTCCTCCCTCCCCTATCTGCCCTGCCCCAACCACCCCCCCCCCCCACTTTTGAGACCTGAATGGAGTAGGGGTGGGGAGTGGAACATGACATCAAGTTCTCAGGGTTCCCTCAAACAAGGGGGGTGCACAAGTGCAGGGGGGTGGGTGGGGGGGGGTGACAAAAGACTTCAGCACCCTGTGAAGTACGAAAGGTATGAAAAAGAATTTTGGCATCATGTAGATAAGCGGAGGTGGACAGAGTCAGGACAGAATCGTGCCCCCCATGCCTGTTATTTATACCGACCCTGCTTCTGAGCCTGGACATATTTAAATAAGCGAGCAGGGATGTGGAGGCGGCCGTGTTGAACTGTGATCTGCTGCCAGTGTCGGTTCGTTTGAGGCTCCTGTCTCTGGGGAGGGCTGTGGAATGGTCACCCAGGACTGCGGCCTCGGCCCTCTAAGAGCCATTCAAACGTGACGACTGACAGATACTGAACTGTCCCATGGGGGAGTCAGCAGAAAGGCTTCTGATGGAAAGGCACGTGTGATTGATATTGAGCCCTGAGGCTTATGTATTGAACCGGGGGTAGATGAGTGACATTATTAAAGCTCAATGCAGAAATCTGCCAGATAAATAATTTCATCAATAAAGAACGATCACTGCGCTTGCCTGAAGTGTCTCTTGAGTGCGGCATCACAAAAAAGGCCTTCTCAGGATTCCAATATCTACATTTGAAGAAGAAGAAAAGGAACTACAAATTAAATGCACACGCCTGTTTGAACTAGTGACCTTTATGGTTACCATATCAACCAGCTCTGAAGAGGAGTGGGTGGGACTTTCAGGATACAGGTAAATAAGGCACTTGTGAATCACCAGTCAAACTGGACAACCTTCTCTTTTTTTTTTTGTTAACTGCGCAGAACTGTACGTATCCCCGGATGTGTGGTAAAGAGGTGCTTGCAGCTTGAAAACGTGTTATGCTTCTGTATATGGTATGGCGTGTGTCTCCTTTAACATGGTGAAAGAGATGTTAAAGAATGGTAGATCTGGCACACGCCATAATTCATGCTTATGCATGAAAATGTGACAGTTGCATTATAGTCAGAGGTTGGAACTGTTTTATGCTTCTTCGCACACGTATGAATGTAGATTAGTCTCCACGACCTGCCCTTGTTTAACCTCAGTGAAGCAGCGTAAATGTGTGTGTGTGTGTGTGTGCGTGTGTGTGTCATCTTGTGTTTGCATGTGAGCGTGTGTCCGTGTGCATGCATATACGTTCCCTTATCTCTTTGGTCACCAAGTCTCATCTCACCACTGACCAGATATAGCTAGACCACCATTACATGGGCTAGCCACCTTGAATGCGTTCTGACTTTTGCCAGTCATTGAAGTATGTTTCAATGTTATATATCATGTTGTTGCTGATGTATGATGTTGTATAATCTTTTTTCTGTCTTTTTCCCTATCTGTGCACCAAGAAGACAAATTTCATGTTTTCATTTCAGTTTTTAAACATGACTTATAAAGTTAACTCTAACTCTTAATGACAGCCCTCCAGGAGTAAAAAAAAGAAAAAGAAAAATCAGAATTCACAAAAACATTACTTTAAAGGACTTTGTTTGTCTTTCTTTCTTCCTTCTACTTGGCCTTCGAGGGAAAATTGGGCTTTGATACACAACATTCTGAACAGTCACAACCTCTCATATTGAGTCCATTAATTAATCTTCAGAAATGGTCCCTCACGTGTGTCTTGGCCTGTGAATTATTTCTCAGCTAAAGAACCAGCTTGTTTGTTCGCGGTCAGTAGCTAAAAGGAGTCATTTGCCTTTGATGTTAGATAATTGCTGTGTGTGGTACTCTCTTAACGGGCAAGTCTAGATATTCCGGCTAATTTATGTCAAAACAGGATGTAAAGTTAGTTTAATATTGGACCTCTGAACTGCCCGGTGTAGTTACTCCCACGTGTTTTGAACTACGAGATTTCAAACCAAAATTAAACTCAAATTGCCGCTTCCTGTTTGTCAGGACCGCACTAAAATTGAATGCATTCACTTTCCGAACATCTATCACTCTGGTGTTAATGGATTTGGGGCTTGACTTTTTTTGTTTGTTTTCCATTTCGACTGCCTCACAGCAGATAACTCTCAAGAAATGAAGAAAATATGCACTGGCAGTCCAGATAAATGATTCACCTGTGCACAGAAACGCATACATACCGTACACCAAACAATCTGTTTCTTTTTCGTTTCTTTTTTTTTTTTTTTGGACTCAAACCGTACATGTGATTTGGAGCCAGTGCTGAGATTAGGCCTGGCAGAAAGATTTGTAGACACAGGATAAGGGGATAACATCACTTGTCGCTGGGCCAGTAGAGTGCAGGCCTAGACTCACAGCCTGAGGAGGAAGGAGTTCAGGCTGTTCATTTTTCTTTTCTTTTCTTTTCTTTTCTTTTTTTTTTGCCAGCAGAGTCGCCTCACTTAAATCCCATTAGAAAATTTTTGGGACCAAATTGCAACAAAGTTGCTGTGAATGAACTGGATCCCAAGGGGGACATGAAACTAAGAGCACCGGTCTTCTGTACAAGATGCACAAATGCAGGAAAGCCTTTGTCTGTTGGCAAGACGTCTATGGGTGACCTAAATGAGGGACAATAGAGGCACTCATTTCTGATTCCTGAGGGTCGCTGGTTTTACTGGTTTTTCGTTACACTTACAAAGCGCGTGTCATGTGCACGGCATTATACAGTGCTCTCATTTTACATGAGGTAAAGGTACAGACTAGCATAAAGATGCCCAATTCCAGCCACAACCCCCCCCCCCCCCCCTTCTGCAATACACTGCCTGCAAAATCTTGGCCCGGTACCTTCACCACTAATCGCGGTGCGTAGATCCACGCATTCCCATGCGCGGAGGCTCTCCTCCTCCTCGCCAGCTCCCTCCCACCTCCTCCTTTCTGCTCAATAGCCCACATGCGGAGTGTGGAGGATGGGATTTGACAGAATTAGCCACCGTCAAATATTTAAAATAAAAAAATAGAATGTTTTTGTTAAACTGGAATGAAAGAAATCGAATGAATATATTATTCATGTGCTGTGTACGCCTACATATTTTTTGTCCGTTTGAATAAGCGCTGCCTTTGCCTTGGTTATGTGACGGGGCTGCCCAATTAAATGATGGATTTAAGATTTCCCGGACACAGACTGACCTAAAATGATGCGGTAAGCAAATCTATTGACTAAACTAGTAGTTCCCAAAGTGGGGCCACGCCCCCTCGGTGTGGGGTGTGGGAGGGGGGTGGGGCGCGGGGAGGCGTGGTGAAAAAAAAAAGTCCATTAGAGACCAGAAAGAAAATGGCATCTAAGCGTAACCAAAGTTGTCTGGGGGGGGGGGGGTGGGGGGCATTAAAATTTCTACTATCAAAAGGGGGCCTGTCTAAAAAAGTTTGGGAACCACACGACTAATCTTTGCCATGCAGAAAGGAAAATCAACTCAATATTGTCTGTTATTATTATTGAGCTCATCGAGTTACCTTGAATTTGGAGAATGTCTTGGATCATGTAGTCAACAAACTCCCACATTCCCTCACCTCCGAGGAACTCAGTATGGATGCCAGACACCATCTAGTTTTTGCTTTTTATGGTTTGGCAATCCTGCCGCGTGCCTGATGTCAGTCTGTCACGATCTGACAGATTCTTCATGTGAGAAGGGGAGAAATCCAACACCAGGGGGAGGAATGTCTGTTTGTGTTTTCCAGTCTGGCCACCACCCATTTGTCCCACTGTGTAGAACTGATTGGGGGGGGGGCGGGGAGAGTGCATGCTGCTGTCTGTCGGTCGGGGACGGCCCCCGAAGCTTGACCCCCCCCCCCCATCCCCCCCCCCCTCCGATGTGCACCCCGTGGCTGTACAGCCAGTGATCAAAGGGACGCATCCATCGCTTTTTGTTCCTCTGCCGGTGCCAAGAGGAAATTAAAGCCAATTACATGCCTCTTTATCTCTCAGCGTTAGCGCGGGACATGAAAGAGAATTCACGATTTTGTTTAATATTCCGCAGCGCATGCATTTCCGCAGAAAAATAAATAAATAAATAAATAAGTAGCACCCTGGCTATGAGGCTGTTTCGCACAGGTTTTTTTGGTGTTGTTTTGTTTACGTGCTGTACGCCAAACGGGAAGATTTTTTTTTTTTTTTTGCTTAGCCTAAAATCTATTTCAGATCAAAGTTCATTGTGTTTAATGATGACCCGCACACACACCCCTTACTGTTTTTAATGTATACGCCTCGCCTCTCTGTTGCAGTAAATAAATAAATAAATAAATGAATGAAAATGCTGAGCTGCTAGAATTAGAAACTTCTGGGGGGAAAAAAGGGAAAGATGAAGACGTGCTGCTAAGATCTACATCTAAAAGGCCCCTTTTCCCCCCTGGGCTCTTCGGATTTAATGAGTCAGACTCATTTCAGCTCCGCACTTCCCTAAACATCAAAACTGGAATAACTGAGCAGTGACCTTTAAAACGTGTGTCTTGGAGAAAAAGATTTTGGCAGGAAAGAGATCCATCAGCCGAGAGCAGGCATCTGAGGCAGACACAGGCACTTTTTTTTTTTTTTCGTTTTGTTTGCCAGCTTGAAAAGGTTTGGAAATGTTTGCCTCTGTCTCCTGGACTGCCTGCGTAAACTGGGGAAGTACCCTGCATGGAACAGATTTTTGGGCCCCTCTTCAAATTTGGGCCCCTGTACTCAAGTGTCCCGTACATTTAAAATAGAACACTTTGTTGTGTGTACATCATTAATCTGCTTTGCAGACACCATTATCCACCTTTATCCAAATGCAGAGTATTTCTTGCATTGTACTTATTCAGACGAACATTTCCTGAAGCGTGTCACAGTAGAAAACTGGTACACCTCAGGTGTGCATGCCCTTACCCTTCTGCTAAGAAATCCAGTTCCTCCTGACCACCTGATCCCACAGCAATAATCACCCAGCCAACTGGTCGTCCATCCAATCTAACACTCGCCCAACTGTCATCCACCTACTCTAACACTTGACCAACTGTCATCCATCCACTAGAACACTGGACCAAATGGTCATCTTGGGCAACTGCTCATCCATCCACTCTCTCTGTTTCTTTTCTGTCGTTACACTGATTGGGGACATCATTTCCATTGTAGTGTTGTGAATGCAACCCAGGCAGGCAGTTCTCCCCAGCGTAGGCCAGCAATGAGTAGGAGAACACAGGTTAAACACCCTGCTTGACAATGTAATTAGTGCAGCGCTAATTTGGCTCATTAATGATGGAAAGTGTCTATTGTGAACACCTGACTGGGAATCCGCTCTCGGTGATAGAGAAAAGGGGATTAACATTATTAACATTCTCTGCTGTCTCTCTCTCCTTCATTTATTTTCAGGTCTAATTACGAGTACAGACTTAGCCGGGGACACAGGCAGTGAAACTAATGATGACATTAAACAATTAGAAGTGGGAAATGCAACTTACTTTTCCAGTGTGTGTGTATGTGTGTTTGTACGTGTGTGTGTGTGTGTGAGTGTGACTGATGTGGCTTGCATGTCTATTTGGCTGCAGGCTCAACCATTTTATTTTTTATTTATGTGGACACCTGACATCCAACATCTCATCCAAAATGATGGGCATTAATATGGAGTTGGTCCACCCTTTGCTCCTTTAACAACCTCCACTCTTCTGGGAAGGCTTTATACTAGATGTTGGAGCATTACTGCAGGGATTTTCTTCCATTCAGATTCAGCCAGAGGAGCATTAGTGAGGTCGAGCGCTGATTGGGAGATTAGGCTTGGCTCACAGTTCTCCAGTTGATCCCAAAGAGTTTGTATGGGGTTTAGCTCAGGGCTCCCTGCAGGCTGGTCAAGTTCTTCCACATCGTTCTCAACAAAATCATTTCTGTATGCACCTCGTTGTGTGCCCAGGGGGCATTGTCATGCCGAAACAGGGAAGGTCCTTCCCCAAACTGTTGGGGAACCACAGAATCAACTAGAATTGTAGAAATAAGGGGCCTAGCCCAAGCCCAGGAAAACAGCTCCAGACCAAGAGGTGTCCAGATACTTTTCATGAACTCAGGATGCAGTGGATTGAAATGTCATTTTCAACAGCCCTGGTACACTTTACAGACGCATCTTTGGTGGACCCAGCTGACCCAGAGGCACTGTGTACATGCACAGTGTGTGGCTGTGGAATGTTAAGCCCGCTCTGAGAGTCGCTCCCTCGCCCACATCATCATTTGCCTGGAGTGCTGTCCTTTTGATTTGTGGGTGGTGTTTGAGTGCGTGTGGCAGGAAGCACGATGGCGCGTGCGGGTGTGTGTGCATGAGTGAGAGAGAGATGTGTGTGTGTGCGTGTGTGTGTGGGAACAGCTTCTGGGCCCCTGCCTCTCAGATGTTAGTGGTTCTCTCGGGGGGCTCTGGCTCGGCACTAGGCCATGGATTAATTTGGTCTTGTTATCTGGGACCCGGTGTGTAATAAGACGGCCCGTCTGCCGCCCGGCTATCTCCCCCGCCGCATCCGCTCTCTCTCCCCCAACCGATAGCGGCAAAGGAGGCAAATTGAACGGGATTAAGCTAATGCGATCGCAAAGTCGCTCACTGCGGAGACCCACACTCCAATTCCCCCCCCCCCAAAACGGGGCCGGAGAGTCCGACGAGTCGTTATTAACTGGGACCAGCCCGCCGGCGACTCCGCTGGAGTGTCAGTGTCTGCCTCCCGTGACGAGGAAATGGCGGTTTCATCAGTAGCGGGTTTATCTTCGCCGCCTCTGAGTGCAGCGCTCCAAACCAGTCGCAGTATTTCTGAAATAGCCGATGGGAGACGGTGCTAATTGGCTACTTTCGGGGAAGTTACTGAAGAGGAGGAACTATTATTCAATATGGTGGCGCTGAACAGAGGTTTGCAGATGGCTTGGTGTGGGCATGTTTTGTGTGTGCGTGCGTGTGTGTGTATACACACATACTCTTAACGGCTAGTTCAACAGAAATGCAGGGCATGATGGTTGTGTAAAAAAATCAATTAGATTAGCTTAAAAACTTTATTTCCTCCATATTTTTTAGCTGCTGCTGCTATGTTTGCCATTTCTGTGTATTCCCATTATTATTTCTGAATGTGACTTATTCCTCAATGAACACCCATCACAATGGCTCATGTTGCGCTGACAGATAAGCTGGAAGTAATCGGGATATGCAGTTTCTGTCTGAGTGAGAATGCCATCACCACACTGTGTCATTATTAGCCCCTGTATGCCTGAGCCCAGTCATTCCTCTCAGTGTAAAATCCTGCCATGACAAAGGACGCATTTCAGCCAGAAAGTGTGTGTTAAATTCCTTCCGTAGCTAACGGCTTTCTGTTTTTTTGTTGTTGTTGTTTTTTTTTTTTTACAGAATATTCATGACGTGAAAAACATACAAAAACAGGATGCTTCATATTCGTAGTCACTGCTGTTTTAAATAGTTGTGCAGACAAGTCCTGTTGAAGCCCTTCATTAACATGACTAATGTGCGCTCTCTCGCTCTCTCTCTCTGTCTCTCTCTCTGTCTCTCGCTCTCTCTCGCTCAGGCCTGCTAATTGGTTCTGGATGTGCTCTCTACCCGCTGGGATGGGACAGTGAGGAAGTCAGGCAGACGTGCAGTAACAGCTCGGACCAGTTTGTGCTCGGTAAGGTCCAGGCACTCTTGCTTTCCCACAATGCACCACGGGACCAGAGCCTACAGTGCTGCCATTTTAGGAGCATTTGATGCATGTTAACTGGGCAAATAGTTTAGGAGCACATATACTAATTGGGATGCATTTACATGCTCCGATACACCATCAACATCTATAATACAAATGATTGCAACAGATGTGTCTAAGTTATGCACAAACCACACAAGAACGCACAAAATAAGGAAAGAATTGGTCTTGTTGAGAACACAGTTTCTGACTCATAGATTTTCTTGTTGAGAATGACAGTTTGCAGTGCAGTGATTGCATTGTTTAGTATACAATATATAATTGCTGTTGGATATCTGTTTAGCAAGTAAAAGTATATATATATATATATAAATTAATAAGTAAAATAGATAAATGTACAATATAAATAATAAAACAGATATAAAAACAGCCACACAAAGGCCATTTAATACACACACCCTTATTCGAGGTGGCTGTGAAAGCCAAGGATTTTACAGTATATTCATTTATCAACATAATTAAAGAAGAGAAAAACTGCTTGGTATCCATTCACAGCTTGAAATGTGCACTTAATAAAGCGGAGCTTAGTGTATGGGAAGCCCTCTGTGGAATGCATCTTATCTGATGCTGGCTTCTTAGCCAGAGCCATTTTCGCCGATGACTGCGATAAATTTATGACAAACTGGAAAGAACGACCGAAGGAGCTAAATTTGGGATAAAATCATAATGTGTGTTCAGTACAAGGCAGCGCGTTCTTAGCGCAGTACGCTGCATGTACTGCGTGTCAGTGTGTGTGAGTTACGGCCAAGGTTGTCTGTGGAATCAAACTGCCAAAAGTTCTGTGTAGAGAAGCTCTCTTGCTTGCTGTCAAAAGCTGTGATGTTCTTTGATCTCCTCCAGCAGAACACAAAAGAGTTGTTCCTTTAGAAATACACACGCTGTAGCTTCGGGCACAGTGCAGTGCCTGCTAGAGACGTAAAAAACGGCAATCGCATGTTCATGTATATGAAATGCTAACAGTAGTCCAGTATAAAATCACCCAGTCAGCTTACAGTGCATGGGCAAGTGAGCTGGAGTAATGAGTTAGCTGGATAGCTGTGCTGAGTGAAAACCAGAACAGCTTTTTACTGCAGTCCATGTTCCAGATTTGGGAGGGGTTCTGGGTTTTACTCAGTGCAGTTACCCAGCTAACTGAGTAATTCCATTTAGTGAAACAGGGCTGGCCAACCTTGTTCCTGGAGATGTACTATCCTGTAGGTTTTCATTTCAACCCTAATTTGGTACTTCCATGAAGTTCCATCTCACATTTCCGTTTAGGGTTCTGGAATCAGGGGTGTAGCACAAAATTCTGGGCCCTATACATAAGCAGTCTCTGTGGGCCCCCTTCCTCTCTTGATCCATGCCTCTCAAGCACGCCCTGGGTAGTCAGTCCCACTTTTCCCCCCACTACGAAGCCCCTGTCTGGAATGTTGCACGTTTTATACCCGAGACAGGCTGAAAAGCTGAAAAAAATTATGAAAAACTAACGGGAACAACATTAGATCGGAACTGTGAAGTGTGCTTCCATGTTTAGCGCCTCTGCCATCATGAGATAAAGAGCCCAGCAATCACATGCTACTGACTAAAATGCCGCTATTTTCAGGACAGTGTGCACAGTTTAATAACAACTTTCTGGTGACGTTATCAGTTACTTCTTTCCATTAAAAACAATCAAATCACCCTGAAATCAAATCAGGCAATCAAATTAGCCTGAAGAATGTTGTTGCTTGTCACTTTGAAGGGAGTCCGGGCTTGTAAATGTCAGTAAACACAGATATATTAATTTTCTGTTGATTCACAGTTCCCTGGACCGAAGCTGTCTCGGGCTTACGGTCTGGCGTTCAGGTCATTTCGGGACTTGGATTCTTGGATTGCTTTTCAGGCGCCCGCTAAATGAACCCTGCTGAAGAATACTCGCTAAATATAAACTTGGCCTCTGGAGAAACCTCCAGCAACAGGATAAGCAGTATGGAGTATCTTTCAGAGAGGTAGAGAGTTAGATAAAGTCAGACCTCTGCAGTAAATATGGAAATTAACTCAGTCACTCGGATATCTTGAACACTCTACACTTTCTGACAGATAAAGTAACTCCATTTTGTCTCTGGAGTGGATTTTGATGACCTATGAAGTTATAACAGGCGCTCATTCCCCAGGGAGTGCTGTCCTCCATGAACAGAGCTGAAGATTTGTCCAGCAAACTTAAACAGTAAAACCTCCTTGTTCTCCTGCTGTCTCCTGCTGTTTTATGCAGTTGAGGTGGTGATATTAAGCTTAATCAGATAAGTCTTTAATTCTAAGAAACAACAAAACATTCTGACTCACGGAATTTCATTCAATTTGGAGTAACTTAAGAACTCTTCGTTTTTTTAGTCCATCCTGTATTCCTTCCAAACTGTTTTTTTTCTCTCTCTCTCTTTTGGAGAGATCATAGTCACGCGGTAGGTGAGGAGTGAGGTGGTATGTGTGTCAAGGTGTGTGAGAGTCAACAAATGATCAATTTGAGTGGCTGAGTGGGTTTTCTTTTCAAGCAGCATGTTGTTTATTGTTTTATTTTTTTCAAAGGTGGCCCAGGTTCACAGTTGACAGTGAAAATCCAGAAGCTTGAACAAAAATGCTAACCCTCTTTCACCAGACCTCTTTTTAAAAGATACTTTCAGCACAGATGGAGTTTTGATGGCGGTGTTTTACTCAGTAACATTACAAAACAGCATATCAGTTATACACTCACTGTATATGAAGTTCTTGCGAAAGTACAGTTAAGCAGTTTACACATTTTGCTGGATTACAAATGCTACTTTCGTTATATCAGCATGAAAAGAAGAATAAAACAGAAAATTTGCTAAGTGCATAATTATGCACACCCCTGGACTCAGGTCTAAATGAATAACTTTGTGAAGAAAACATATCTGCATACAACAGGATTATCTGTGCATTAAAGAATAAGGGTATTCAGGTTCGGGTTATATACATATTTTCTTTGATCCTGAAAGCAATGCATTTCATTTGTTGCAAGATGATACCAAGGTTGATATGGATATCCATATGGAATTCCATTATTTTCTCAAACGCATGTACAGACGTACTCATGCACCCAAATCATGAATAATTGCAGTCACGTGCTGTGGGATTAACTCTCATTCACCACATGCCACCGAGGAATTCCTGTCCTACAAAGCCAATCACACTTTTGATCAGGACGCATCCATCACACGGACAAGATAAAAGGCATCCATTATAGACAGTGAATAAAACAGGGCAACTAATAACCATACTGAATTTTTCCTTTACAGTTACTGCCTTCCCCTTTCTCTCTCGATGTGGGTGCAGAAGTCAGGTTCAGGGAGAAATTTAAACGAGAGGAGAAAACGGTCAAATAACGGGCATCTTAGTTTATCGGGAGCTGCCGGTCTGGAGCAGTGAGGTTGCCTGCTGCTTCCATCACACATGGCCAGCAAATGCTCTACTCATTATTAAACTCGTTGTTTCTCCTCGCGGTGAAGTAGGAGACCCGTACGCAATATAAACTATAGTCTTCATCATTCATCGTTGCTTCTCGTGTTTCTCTCTCATCGGCTTTACCGGTAAAGGCATTTGTCAGCTTCATTGATATTGAGCTTCGTTTGTAACCGATAGACCAGACAGGCCGAGAATTTACTTGTAAGTTATGCAAGCTGCGTTTTCTTAAGACAGGCGCATCAAGTGTAAACGGAACACAAAAAAAACATTGACGGCCCGTCATGCAGTCTTTCTGAAGTGGGCAGCGACTTAAATCATTTATGGGTCTCTCAAGCCATCGATTTTATTTGAAATGCTCTGTCTTGGTTTCCTGTGTCTCTGTCTGCAGGCGGTTGCGAAATTGGCTGGGCGTACTACTGCACGGGATCAGGGGCGGTGGCGGCCATGTTGGTGTGCACTTGGCTGGCCTGTTTCGCTGGGAAGAAGCAGAAACAGTACCCCTACTGAGGGGGAGGAAGAAGCCGGAAGACCGACTGGGACGAGCCAATCGCCGGGCTGCAAAGCAAGGGGGGGGGGGGGGCGGGTGAACGAGAGGCGGGGTTTCCCACAGTTTCCCAGCATGCCTCGGTGTGGACTGATTTAAGGACCCACCGTAGGCCTGTCACTTGACAATGTTCAGTGAGTCAAAGGGACACACTGAACACCTAATAGCCATGCCACAGCAGGGACCGTTTTATATACAGTATACATAAGTATATATCAAAAATGAAAATTGTTTTTTTGTTTTTTTTGGTGCACAGTGTTATAGACTACTTATTCCTACTCCACTTCTTCTTAAATCAAAGCATTGTAAAGGACCAATCTCTCTTCCTTTGAGTTTTATCGTCTCGTAAAAATCTTTTCTGAAGTGTGCTCTTTCCTACCATCTCTCATTTGTTGTTGTTATAGTTGTAGCGCGTGCACTACAAAAAGAAAACAAGAAAAAAGGAATATCGATGGCTGAATTGTTATGGTGGAGTGTGTTTTATCTGTGTGGTTTTTTTTCTTCAGTTTTTGCTATTCTTGCCTTAAATGCATCAATACATCAACAATACTAGAAATGCAATAAACTCCATAATCTCAACAACCAGTACTGGCTGTATCATAAATTAGGGCTTTTATGCTTTAAGAGTCCTAATCATTTATGTGTCAGTATATTGTATGTTTTAGGTACCTATTTTGTGTATGATAATGTATATTGTATAATAGCTTATGTGTTTTTGTATAATAACAAAATAAACTGAATGTTTTTATTTGACCATGTTTGTAAATAAATACGGTATATTCTACTTGTATTTTGTGTGTTTTTTTTTGGTCTAAATCTGGAATTTTTTAAACACTAGGATCATTCCTCTCTTCGTTCCGTGGAAAACTCTTTGATGTTATGACACATTAGAACCAATTTGTGTGTGTGTGTGTGTGTGTGTGTGTTTGTTTTAGTAATTGCAGGCGTGTTTTTTTTCTTTTCTTTTTTTACTTGTCATAGTTTTATGATGATTATTGATTGCGTGATTTGATTCCATACGAACCTGCAGCTATCTGCCATCTGCACTGCTGGCTATTAATTTCTGATTTATTTGTGCCATTAATCCAGGGATGCCTTTTATTTTGTTTTATTTTATTGCAGACGACTAACATGCCTTGCCCCAGTTCTTGTAATTAGAAGAAGCAAAGCAATGAACTTCCGGAGACGGATTCGCTTGTCATTTGAAATCCCAGGAAGCTTTGTAATTTAAGGAGGGAGTGCGAGATGTTGCCAAACAGCCCGTCACGTCATCATTACCAATTCCCGTCTCCCCTCCATGGCTGGCGCTTCTCTGTGGATTCCACTGCACTTCGGGAATCAAAGGAATGCAGAATGAGGCGGTTTGAGGGGAGGGGGATATACATTTTCACATTTTAATTGAAAATAATCTCGTGGTTTGCCATTTGTAATATCATTCAGACGCATGATTTTCAGGCATATCCAGATGGCACAGGCTCGTGACACACGAAAACACGCGCGCGCGGCACACGCGCGCACACACACACAGCTCATTACTGAAACTGATTCCTCCACATATTCCCGTTTCATCCGCAGTGATGATGCGCATGATCTCCTTGTAGGAAATCTCTCTCTTACTCACTCTCTCTGCACTCGCAGTTTAATAAGTCCCTGTTGCTCCTCAGAAGTTCCCTCAGGTCCTTTGATCTCTGCCGCCGATTGATATCCATCCCTATTGTTACGAAGCGTCAAAAAGCGCGTCAGATCACGGCGTCGCCTGACACATTCGGGCCAGGCGAGACAGTTCCTTGTCGCTGTGTTGTCAATACTGTCGGCGGATGCGGCGTTGCCGGTTAGCATAAGTACATGCACGCACCTGCGCGCACGTGTGCTTTGAGGCGCTTGTACTGTACATGTGAGCGGCTGCAGACAGAAATAGAACGAGTCCTGTGAGGCTGGGCTCGTTATGAAAGATCAGAGCGCTTCCTCGTAGCTCTTGTGTAGCGTTTGCGCTGCTCGTCAGTCCCGGAATGAGACCGTGGCACAATGGATATTGTGCGCACTGCCGCTTCTGTTCTGTGGCCACCAATTCGATTTTCTGAAGCAGTGAGCAGAGAAGTGCCTCTAATGAGAATTAGAGGATGAGAGGGAACAACCCCTGACTAACGGAAAAGGCTTATCTGTTTCTGTACTTCATATTGATGGTGACAAGAATAATGACAGGGTCTGTGTGTTTAAATCTTATGTATATACAGAGACTGCTTCCCATTTTCACTGTGTTTACTGTGGCAAAGTTTGGGTGTTTTTCCCATCTGGAGGAAAGTTGTCATCTTTGTCTTCGCTTTCTTTGTCTCTCTGTCCATATTCTCTCTCTCTCTTTCTCTCTCTCTCTCTCTCTCCCTCTCCCTCTCTCTCTATGTCTCTCTCAAACCCAACAATCAATCAACACTGCATGACCCTTGTCAACCAAACTGATAAAAGCCTTTTAACCCTTGAAGGGAGGCTTTAAATGAGCTTTCGTTGTGTTGAAAAAACTTGAACCAAGGCGAGACGGGAGCTCTCTCTCTTATATCTCTCATTTATCTGCGGTGGAATTATTTTCTCCTCAGATATATAAAAGCATATATGATGCATCTTGCAATACTTTGTTGTACCTGAAATGGACTATATTCACTGACATTTCATGTGATGTTAAACTTGACAAAAACAGATATCAAAACACCAGATTGTTTGGTGTTTCATAAAATCACCCAGTCAGTACAATGCTCTGTGCTGATATAACTGTGACAGAGTTTGAGTACAAGAGGGATCTGATTAATTCATATCAGTGTGAAATACACTGTGGCTTTGTAAATTGCTTCTAATGATGGTAGCACAGACAACAATGTCCCATTCCCCGATGTGCATGTCATTAACCGGGCATGACTGCTACACGTGCCTGTATGTAGCGTACTCATGAATGAGTTGAGGGTGAAGAATAATTACTTACTAATTACTATAAACATAAATGTGATATCAATTGTTTGTGTCGATAAATAGTCCCATGAAACTGTGTTCTGGATGATCTGATTACAAATTGACAAACAATGACTGTACTTGTGTGAATTGTCACGATAATGGCAGGTATATCTGCTGCAATGGAGCCTCACCCACACATACAAGTACTGTGCACATTAGCAGTACTATCAAGCACCTTGTGATTCAATGCACATACCAATACAAGATATTGTTTTGGTTTTAAAACCACAAAATTCACTATCACTGAGGAAAACATCATTGAGGGTCACCAATGTGTAATACTGTGAACTGTACAAGTAACTTAAAGAAACCGTATGAGAAGAAACT
Source organism: Anguilla rostrata (assembly GCF_018555375.3). Classification (NCBI taxonomy): domain Eukaryota; kingdom Metazoa; phylum Chordata; class Actinopteri; order Anguilliformes; family Anguillidae; genus Anguilla; species Anguilla rostrata. Next base: position 32,127,893 of record NC_057944.1, on the reverse strand, counting down.
ATACATATTGGGAATACAAACGTGCTGTTTTAATCAACATTCATTTCATAAACCTATAATCCTGTTGATGTGACAATCACTGTGTAGACACTCGGGTTGTCAAGAGGTAAGTTGCCATATATTGCCATATTAATATTTTAAGCACAACCCTAATTGTTGGGGGTATATTTCATGAGTGTCACTGTGCATTATTTGATGTGAGCTATCACATGCATTTACATTTGCTTCAAAAATTGTACTGTACCTGCTATGGCAAGACTTGGGGAATATTTTTCTGCATAGCACACAAAATAAATGCAGAATATGAGAAAACAACATTGCCTAGGCAACTGGGTACGGCAGAGTTATACGCCACTTGACTTTTTTTTATAGCTGTTCGAAAGCAACACCTTGAGACACACGTTTTTTTTTTTTTGGAACGTTTCAGCCTTTCTGGCGACATCACGTTCACACTGTCAAACACAAGGGAGGGAGACATGAGATTTATAGAGAAAAATGTGTGCGGAAGAAAACATGCAGTTCAATATCCTGCAGCATACCAATTATGTATTTTGGAAAATGCTCATTTTGCATGTTCATGGTGCCATTTGGTTCTCCTCTTTAGTGCAATCCCATCCAATTAATCACATTTTCTGGGGGGATTAAACAGAAAGCGCACAATTTCTTATTAAGCCAGTGTTCCAGACACATCCATTTCTATTTTGTTATTATTATGATTTATTTATATATTTATTACACCTTGATATTGCTCGGCATATGTGGCGGTTTTGCCGCTGAGCCTGTTGGGTACTCATTTATCATTCCCTGGTCTGCCCAGCAGGAACAATGTTGGGTTATAGCTGGCATATTCTTCCATTTTTCTCCCCTTTTAGAATTAGCAAATTTTAATTCAGTGCTGTGAAAGGATTGTGATTTATGGAAAGTTCTGATTTATGGAAAGTGTTTTTGTCTGCAAAGTTTCTGGGTAGAGGGATTGGGGGTGGGGGTCTTCTGGGTCAATTAGAATAAAAATGAGGGCTCAAATAAAAACAGTACAGTCTATTCAGGGCAACTTCGTGTTCTGTCTATTGAACAAAGTGACTGTTTAAGCAGTTAGTGGAAATTAGCAAATAGTAAGTTAAACAGAGATATCGAAAATAAATGTTTTGGTTTTTGTTTAAATCAGAGAGTAGTCAACATATGAAACAGCTTGCCAGGTCATATGTAATAGTGGCAGAGTGGTGTTTTCAAGTCAAGGCTTTACATAGTGCTGGATGCTCTCTAGTTTGAAGGCAAGTCTAGACAGGCTGTGTGACCTGTTCTTGTCATCAAGCCTTCTTATGTTCCTTATTAAGCATAATGGCGAATCCCCCAAGGTCCAGCATGACCTGATAATGTCCACAGAGTGTGTGCTGTCTCAGATGTGTCTATGCCATGTAGAGATGAGAACGAAGATCGATACAGATCTTTCTGAAACGAATGCTAGCGACTTGAATCTCAAGCTACCATTGCAAAAAGGCCTGTGCAGTGTTATTACCATTTAAGGGCAATATTGACACACGGTAAACACAGCCGCATCTGAAAGGAATATTTTGATGCAAGTGACTCACATTGAGGACAGAGTTTAGTTTTGCACTTTTTCTTTTTTTTTCAAAATTCTGGTTTGACTGCTTGAATTTCCCACATGTGTTTTAAGTTTAAGATTTAGGTTTTCCACTTAAATCGGGGTGCTTTCCCATGGCTTTCCCAAAACACGTGCGATGTTTAACCCCTCTACCCACATGTGTTCCATATGTGTGCAATTATCATCTGTGTTCTAGACACACACACACACACACACACAAACGCACACAGACACAGACACACACACACACACACACACACGCACACAGATGCACATACACATTGCTCTACGGCTGACAAAGTCTCAGATTGGAATATGACTTGCAAAAGAATTATAATAATTGATAAACAGCAGCTTTATATTGCATTACAGATCACTTTTCTGTCTGCTACAAGGCTAAAGCAGAGCCTAACAGCATAGAACTGTTCAATTATGAATAGTCATATTTCCTCTGCTCTGTAATACCATTATGAAAGAAGTTTAGCATCAGTTAAGTAGATGTAATATGCTTCCAAATTTTTGTGTTCGGAATTAATTATTGCATTAGCAATGTTTGAACAGCTCAAAGAGATTTTTGATAATTTAGGTTTTTGTGTTTCAGAAGAAGGTTGCCACGTAGTATTTTAGTTCAGCCTTTTAACTCGATCTTGGGGAAGAAGTCCTCCGAACTGAAGACATTTCCAGAGTGAACGCCTCATTCCTGCATAAATTTTAAAAGATATTCCTGATTAAAATTATGCGCAATATAAATGGCTTTCTTTCACCTTTCACAGAAGATATATTAAAACATCACAACACAGGGACGCGCTAAGCATTTGAACCGTGAGCCCTGAAGCCAGCGCTGGGTGGGTTGGGGACTCTGCTGGTTTCTGCTTTCGTCACGCTTCATCGCGGTCTCTCTCTCTCCCCCAGGAGAGGCGGCACGTGCAGCCGTAACTGGCTTCTGCCCCCTGGGCTGTGTGAATAGCTGTGTAAACAGTGCGTCCGGTTATCGCCCCACTCGACTCGGGGCGATTAGGGGTACCCGTCGCGGGGATAGGGGGTCAGTTCCAGCATGAACAGCCACTGACTTTAAGCTTAGTGGTATTGCCGAATTGGTATTGTTTGGTAAATTGTTTTAACTGAATTTCAATTGATTGATAGAATTTTGAATTAAAATAGAGGGTGCAAGCAAAGAAATCTATGTTGACATGCAGGTGAGAAGAGCAAGAGAGCCAGGAGAACATCCATGTCTCCAGGTGATGAGCTTGAACCAGCAGAAGCTTGGGTTTGAACCAGGAGAGGGGTGGGACTGAACCAGGAGGAGGTTGGGTTTGAACCATGAAGGGAGTTGAAACTGAACCAGGGGGAGATTGGGTTTGAACCGGGCGAGGGTTGTAACTAAACCAGGAGAGGGTTGGGACTCAACCAGGAGAGGGTTGGGACTGAACCAGGAGTGAGTTGTGACAGAACTTGGAGAGGGTGGCACTGAACAAGGAGAGGGCTGGGACTGAACCAGAAGGGGGTTGGTACTGGAGCAGAACAGTATGTGTGCCCTGTGGAGAAAAGGTACAGAAGGTTGGGCAGAAGCACCAGGGAAGAGGAAGTGAAAGGAGATTAGGGTTTAGCAACCAGATAATTACAATGTTAAGCATGGCACATCTAGACCTGAGTTCCAAATGCAATATAGAAAAGCCCCGGCGTGCTGTCCTAGGGCAGAATTACTTTACTGGCGTTAAACAGTTGCTCACGTTCACAGCAACTTCCAATGCAAACACAAGTGCAAAGATCATTGAAGCCTGAAGAGCTGCATTGAATTGGATTGCATTGGGACTGCAGTGCAGTAATTCCCTAGAGGGAGAAAGTACAGTCACAAGAGAAATAGGGAGCGCAGGCAGGACTGCCGACTTGTCAGGTATCCTATTGAACATTAAACTAAGTTATAGAAACAAGAATAAAGCTATCCTAACAAGCAGTAAATTACAGTAAACAAACAACAGCATATTTTAAATAAATTGCATTCTGCCCGAGGTTGGCTTTGTCCCGTGGCTGGAATACAGAGTAATAGAGACAAACCTTCCACTGGCTTTTTGTCAATTTTATTGATTCGTTCACCGATGAAATCACCCTCTCTAAACCATTGAATGGCCGCTTCTCCACCTTCCCTTGATATCCATCACTGAGCATCACCTGAGCCTGAAATTGACTGTGGAAGAGTCACAATCAGCTTCCACACCTTTCAGTAGCATGGGCGGCAGTGTGATATAGTGGATCTGGAAGCCATGCTTGTATATTTAGAGGTTGCAGGTTTGTTTCCGAGGTGGGGCACTGCCATTGCAACTTTCAGCAAGACAATAAGCCCAAATTCCTTCAGTAAATATTCATGGTTTGTATGTGTAAGGTTGGCCACCTACATAGTAGCCTGGCCCACCCATCTATCTTGGCTGACCCACCACGCCCCATTGTAAAAGCCCACCGGTAGTACGGGCCCCTCTTGTTCATTGCAGGACCAACAATATGAATATTTCCGGCTATGTTCTTGCACCGGTTCCCTGGCTTACAAACACTGACATATCAGTTGTCCCCGGTTACTTCTTGTTTAGGAAATCCTAGAGCCCGCTCTACAGGCCTCTGCCAGAACTGTCCTGCAGTGTTTCTTAAAGCTCTCAGCTGAAACTCTCCTGCCGCTGGTTCCCCTTCAGCTTCTCAGCTCTCCTGCCAGTTCCGCAGCCTCTGCAGGCCCCTCCGTGGCTGAAGTGTGTTGTGTTCATGTTTTCTTTAGCCATCCCTGCCCTCAGGCATGTTGGCCCCGGTTCGTCTCACGTTCATTGGAGCGTGTGACGCTCAACTTCCCGCCCATTTGTGTCCTTGCACGACTCTGATTGCGGGATACAGAACGTGAACTTTCAAGCACCTTCTCTTTTGTTCATTTTTCCAGGTGAAGGTATGACAGATATGGCATTCTTATAACCCTTTTGGTTTATGTTTGCATTTTGCAGATGTTATTCTGCATATTGATGTATAGGTGCTTACCACAAGGTTAGGCGATCAACGCTGGCCCCATAAAATCCATTTGTTGGGGGATTCCCAATAACATCACTGGAGTGGGCCACCCACAATGATGAAGGTTCATGTAACATAGAACAAGCACATAAACCTTCAGCTAAATGTTTTCTTTTTGTTTTAAGAGCCCCCCCCCCCTCCCCCCTCAACTCTGGTGGATTCATATCTTCATGTGTAAACCTGAGGGAATAGGGCAGGGGTAGGTTTTTAATTTGCTCCTGGATTTCATAGCAACATCTGCTCTAAATCATTAAAGTAAATTAGAACAGTCATTTGTATAGTGAAACTTAAATTCAACTTTTCGACAAACTCCCTGAAAGACAGCTGAAAACTCTTTTTGTGTCTAACCTCTTGCACATTATGGACATATTTACTGTTCATGTACATAAATATATATATACAGTAAAAATATATTAGCGGCTACAAAGGCGTGTAAACCCTCTGGTCTGGTCTGCGGGTGGTGGGGGTGAGGGCGTGGATTGAAATGCAGCCTTTGTCTCGGATGCTTGGAAAGGGCCGGGCTTCCATTGGTCTGCTGCAAATAGATAACTGACATATAAATCACACCCGGAATGTTCTATGGGCTGGTCCGTTCATTCCCACATCCAGGACCTCATCACACTAATTGATGAGCCCAGAGATCTCTGCCAGTCCCCCATCTGTCCCCCTGCCTGTGGCCATGCGCCTGCTTGTTCTACTAAATCATTGATCTGGAGTTTTGAAAAGCCAAATGCATGCGCGGTTAAAATGCTCAGTATTAATTAAACTCCAGCAGAGTTTATACAAGACCAACAGTTTCCCCGATGCAATTTGTTCAATCAGAAATATATCCTCCTGAGACCCAGCAGAAAAAAAGTTCAAGTATTTTTTTTTGTTGACATAAAGCATGTATCTTGAACGACAGAAACATGTTGCAGTGAAAATATTTTCAAAAAATAATTTTATTTTTATTGAATGTCCCTTGTAGTGTAAATTACAGCATAGCAGAAAATATGGTTCTGGATATGAAGACCAGAGAGTCATATCTTTAGGAGGATCTATGCATACTTTTGCTTATAAATCTATGGAGGGGGAGTGGGGGGGAGTGGGGGGAGGGGCACACCAATATCCAAGGGGGTCTCACATGAACCATGTGTTCTCCTCTGGACCCACCGAGCAGCTTTAGTCAATCATATCTTCTCACATCATCACATCCAATATATCATCTTCGCCTGGCCAAAGATCGGAGGATAAGGGGGAAGACTGTAACAATGATGAAAGCAGCTTCTGGGTAATAGGGGGAGGATCCTTCAGCAAACGAACGCAGCTGGTTTTTTCTCTGTGCTTTGTTACTGTAATGCTGTGACATTAATTTGGCTCGAAGGAATCTTCATCTTCTACAGTAATCTGCTTTGCCCCAGTCAGTGGTACAAGAAGAGTACAAGATCTGAATTTTAAAATATTTGTGTGTGAGTGTGTGTTTGTGTGTGAGAGTGTTTAAACCCTTTAAACAATACTTTTGTTCAGTTGAAGCATGCCAGGGGCTGGAAGAGAGTGCACTAGTCTCTAAATATTTTACCCGGGTGGACTTGTGTGATCAGTGATCAACCAGAACAGATCATTCACAAACATACCAACCCTACTAAGAAATAATTTCCTCATGAACCAGATGCCATTGCAAAACAGATACCACTTCAAAAATAAAAAAGGCTCTTCCATGTACACTATCAGTGGGTGGAAACACTGTTCAGCACCTGATTTCCCTTGCTAACTAAAGCCAGGCTGTCATCACAAACCCCCAGCAACCGGCAGCCTGCATGCCTGTGCACCAGGAAGAGAAGGCCCCAGAGAGGCTGCGTGCTGCCTGACACCACACATCTTTATAAGGCTCATAAAGACCAGGAAGCCTATCAGTGTACAGAGCACACGCACAGTGTGTGTGTGTGTGTATGTGTGTGTGTGAGAGAGAGAGAGAGAGAGAGACTGGATCAAACACGCTTTTTCGATTGAGGAGCAGAAGATTTTTGTCAAGGTGCTGAAAGCATGACTAAAAAGCCATGGACTGAAGTAAACATGGAGTTTAAACATGAAATGCTCTCACACAAAGAGGAAAGGGGGTGGTTGAAAGGAGAACAAAAGCAAATGAACAAGCAGAAACAGAGGAAAAAGAAACATTTTATAATGCAGACTGAGGTTTAATGATTTTTTTCTCTTTTTTTGGAGGGGAGGTGCAAAACACCTCCTTTTTTTAAACGGTGCTCAAAAATCTAAGCAAAGGAGGAGCGCAGTGACTCAGGTATACCTGCACACAGGTGTACACGGTGCATTTGACCACAGTCCTCTCCAAGTAGGACTGGGGACAAACGGCACCACAACAAACAGCAGATAAGCTGTGCGTTAAGGTAACAGTCTATAGCAGCTGTGGACATGGAAGAGTGGCTCTGCTACTGGGTTTCATGCCAGCTCCCAACCTTGATTGTTCAATTAACCCAGTGATTGATTTGACCTGACATTTTAGCTCAAGTGTAAAGTGTTTTCTTGTGGTCTAATCTGTGAGCGAAATGTAGCTGGTGCAAAAAGCTGACTAGTTAACTGAGCAGGGGACATGTGTGATCACCGTGAACAGGGATGTTCACCATTGTCAATAGATTGGGAAAGTATGACGAAAGCCGCTTTAATGACACCCAATTAAACCAGGTTCTTAAAATGCCGAGTGCACAGATTGGGAAAGCACGTGGGCTACGTTTGTGACCTTCCTGTCTTTTATGGTCGGTCTGAATTCAGAAACCTGCGTAAACGCTGCCCCCTAGTGGCACGCAGTATCGGATTTTGAAAAAACCATCTGTGAAACAGATGAAAGTTACAATTGATTATTTAGGTCATCTCCTGTGACTTCACTAGCTTCTTAAGCTTACATGAATGACACAGGAAGTTTGAAAGACTGAGTTAGAAGTAAACTATAAAGCATTTGTACAATAATGTGCAATGGGTTCACCTCCATATTTTGCTCATTTAGTGGAGTGCCCTCCATCCGCTACAGTGTGCTTTTTATGTCATTGTTCTGGGGAGATCCAATTAGAAACTCCAGTTATTCAATAAATGTCTACATTTCTAATAGCACTTACAATGGAATGGCTGACTCTGAAGTAATAAAATCAAAGTAAGTTTAATCACATTGAGGACTTGCTGAAAATTGCCATTGGCTCTTTAATTATAGATTAAAAAAGAAATTATTGTCATTGCATGGAGTTATATTTTTACATTGCCCAGCAGCTTTTAAAAAAAATCTTAAATGAGAGCACATTATTTGTTATATTTAGTTGTACTACATTTTTAGATGCCTGCAGTTTTAAATTGTGACAACGTTACACAACGTTAAACAAACAATGTGAACGTTGCCTCCAAACAGAATTCTAGCTACAGATGTGCAAAAATTTTACTTGCAAAGGGAATACAGTGTGATTGGATCTGGATGTACTTCCTTTATCTTTCTGAATTGTTCACAGGAAAATTCTTTTAATCTTGATAGCTTGATAATACTGCTTTTGTTTTTTGGTTCAACAAACATAAGGGGCAGGGAGACGGTCAAAGTTGTGACTTGTTCACGGGATACTTTAAATCTGTGTGCGTGTGTGGGTGTGTATGTGTGTGAGTGTGTGTGTGTGTGTGATATCTGCATGAATACATGCCTTTGTCCTTCAGTAGATTTAATACTGCGTCAAAATTACTCCGGAAGATGGAATTAATTTTTTTTTTTTTTTAATGTAATGAAAAAAAGGATCCGAAATCTAGAAAGTAAGAATGAAAACTTGATATTTGTATTTCTAGTGAGCTGTTGACTCGTCCATTTATATAGGGTAAATTTGAATGTTTTTGCACTTTGATAAACAAGATACATTTTTCTGTTCTTCTTTATGTGTGGTGTCTATATCATGCAAACCTTTCAAATGTTGAAAGACCACACTAAGAAATACCACAGCAGCAAAATCCCTCTTAAAAGGTCCAACACAGAAGTCAGATTTTCCACATTTCAGGCATAGGGTGAAAAACAACTTAAGGCTTGGTTCTGACAGAAAGGAACAAAAGTAACTAATCATTGATTCTAAAATGGCAAAAATAGTATAATAAGACAAGATAATGAATCAATTTTATGTTATGACACACAGGCTCTCAGGGGCCTTGATGTTCATACACTAGCGTGGAAAAAAGAAACTAGATGAATTGATCATATGCTGTCTCCTTTTGATGCATTGGCCTTTTTTCATCTTTAAGATATTCTTCACATGTGCCAGGTTGATAAATTTTTCCTTGAGTCTATTCCCCTGTTTCAACTATATATCAGTGACCATTGCTGGCATTCTGACAGTGATGGGCATATTCACAGTGGCCTGTGCACAATGTTTGCAGTATATGTCTAAACTTTATACTTCACATCTACACCTAATTATCACCCGGTAGCTGATAATTAGAAATACAAAAATAAAAGCACTTGTTCCTTTAAATGTTTGTACAATGGGCCATCTCAATGAACAACATCCCATAGGAAATACATGCATAATCCACAACATTTTGTACGGAATCCATTACATTCCACTCGGCCCATTGTTGCAATGCAGTGTTCCACATTCTGTTGTCACATGTAATATCATCAACTATCACTGCATTGCCCAAACAGAAATATTTCGTCAGTTTTGTCAATATTTGCAGCATGGCAGCTTACTTGCCTGTTATTGAAACATTGTAAAAACTAGATGCCATATTTTAAATACTAGGAAATGGTGCCTTATATCTAATAGACTATTTTCCTCTGCAAATAGTCTCGCCTCTGCCTATTCTGTGGTTCTAAATAATTTGAGAACCAAATATTCTGTGGTTCTAAAAAATTTGGGAACCTTTATTAATTAAAAATACGATGGTTTTGATCGTGGTATTTCATTGCTGTATTCAAAAATACAATGTGATACATTAAAACGAGTAAAGGCTTAAAAGCGCAGCTCAGTTCATTGGCCGATACGTCACTCCTACGTAAAACTACAGTGCGGAAATAAATGTGTGCCATGCGAGCGTTGTTGTTTCTAACAGGCGTGGAACACTTCGGGGGTGTTTATGGAATTTAACGCCCATTCAAAATATGGTTTAAGGTAACCTACATCACAAATAATTTTCTTCATCGAAATGATCTAGTAAGATACGAATGTTTAATTTCAGTTTCATTCATTTCATTCTTTAGCGACTTAGTGAGTTACCCTTTGTACTGGTACCTGGCAACGTCTGATAAGCGCCATTCATTATATGGGTGAATGTATTACTATGGGACGTATGTGTACGTTTTGTAGAACAATATTATTTTGCAAAAGACATAAATATATAGCCGTGTAGTTAGCGACATAGCTGGATCTTTCCTGTCTCATTTGCAACTTTCTGGCTAGTGATCTGCACTGATAACGGCAGTGATTCACCTGCGAGATCTAGTCTAACGTTTGCTAGCTAAAGCCTCCTCCCAGGTCAGAGTGCTGAAGGCAATTTTACGATTCACGTAGGGTCTTATCTGAAAACTTTGTGACGCGGAAATGTATACGTGGGGGGTGGGGGATTACGATTGCATGCTACGGTGTACAGTTAATGAGGCGGTTTGGGGTGTGTCCTTACCCTTACGTCAAGGTGCATTGTGCGAGCATGGATAGTTACACTGTACTGCGTGTGATCGGCGAAGGCTCATTCGGTCGCGCACTGCTGGTTCAGCCCAAAGATGACAGCGGTCAATACGTGGTTAAAGAGATCCGGCTACCCAAGGTAAATACGCGGTCTATGCACAGAAGTGGTCTTTTTCTTTGTTTCGACGAACATGAACTTGTTTGGTTGTCTAGAATAAGTAGCCTACAATTATTCTGTATGGTATGTCTGTTTCACAGACTCGTTCCGGGCAAGAGAACTCTAGAACGGAAGCGGTACTTCTCTCCAGACTGAAGCACACTAACATCGTTGCCTTCAGAGAGTCATTTGAAGGTTTGTCTTCCCAATCAGGAAATTTTTGTGTCCTTAATATTTTCGTAAAATATCTACGGCAATGTGTTGCCTCTTACAATTAGCTTTAATGTGGGCAAAATTAGGTGATGTTTGCATCATCAATCATGATGTAATCCTGCCTGTAAGGAAGAAGGTGAGGCTGATTATTGCTAATAAAACACTTTCTTTTTTTCTTGCAATGTTAGCTGATGGCCATCTGTACATTGTTATGGAATACTGCGCTGGGGGAGATCTTCTGCAGAGGATCAAGCAGCAGAAGAGCACACTGTTCTCTGTGGATGAGGTGAGACATTGGGCTCATCATTCGAAGATAAGCGCACGTGAGGTCATTACCAAATCACTGTCTTGTGGGCAAGAGCCAGTGGTGTCAGTCAATCGGTCGACCAGTCAGGCTGTTTCAGTATCCATCTAATCATGTTTAGGCTTTCTGCGATGCCCTTGAAGTCTGTCCCGCGTGGAATCAGATTCCGTGTTCCTCTCCCACAGGTCCTCAGGTGGTTTGCTCAGATGTGTTTGGGTGCGAAACACATCCACGACAAGCGTGTGCTACACAGGGACCTGAAATCCAAGGTGAAAGGGCTTACCTGTGTCTTAGTGGTGCACGATGTCACCAGGCCGTGGTTTTCCTTAATGAGTGACTGGAATAATAGTCTGTCGGTGTGTGATCTAAAATGACCAATTGAGGTGGTAGGATTGAATATAATTTTAGTTTAGTTCATCCTGAATGGTTGTTATCATGTGTGTGGAATTAGCTGTCATTCATGCAAAGCTAGAAAATGATTTATTTTAATGACCAGAGGGAACATCCATTGACTTTCTTTGCTTGATTTGTATGTAAGGTGAACATATTGCTAGTTTTCAGGATCCAAGCAAGCTTACAAGCTCTGTTGTCTAATTTTTAGAATATTTTCCTCACGGATAATGGAACTATCAAACTGGGGGACTTCGGTTCGGCTTGTGTCTTGAACAGGTATAAAGTGGAACTCTCCAGGTCTTTGTTCTTCCAACTGTTCTCTGTTCTTCCAACAGAAAAATTCTGCTTTGTTGTTGTATGTGTGAAATAATTTTTTTGTTTTTAACAGATTTTTTTTCTGCATTGTAGCTCAAAGGCCTATGCTTACTCCTATGTGGGAACCCCTTACTACGTGTCTCCAGAGATTTGGGACAGCAGACCCTACAATAATAAGAGGTACGTCACGCAGGTGATAATGAAAACAGGTGTCTAGAGAACAGGGCTGGGGTCAAGTGCATTTCATTTCTGTTTGTTCCAGAAATTAAATGGAAATTCTCCATTGAGCATTATGGGATTTTCAAATCCATTTTGTCTTCCCATTCCTCAACCGTGCTTGTCAATTCACATGTTTCACCAGTAGCAGCACGGATTTCTAGGCCCAGCCTGCAATTTACTGTACATTTTAGCTAGAAACCTGCTGACCCACTAAGAGCAATAATAGTAAGCACATATCTGAGGGGAAAAGGTGTTTTGCTGCAGAATGACGGTGTAAATATTTAATCTGTCCGTGTGTTGCAGTGATGTATGGTCCCTTGGCTGCGTCCTGTACGAACTCTGCACCCTGCGTCACCCGGTAACTGCCCCCCCACCACCTCACCCCAGTAAATCAGCTAATGAACGATTGAACCAGTCAGCCAATCAACAAACCAATGAATGAGTCTAGTAACCTATTGATCAAGCAACCAATCAGCCAGTAAATCAGCAAATCCATCAGGTAACTCTCCTCTCCTATAACTTGCAGTTCCAAGCACAGAGTTGGAAGAGCCTGATTTTGAAGGTGTGTCGGGGTGCCTACCCCCCATTACCCAATCACCTGCCGTACGAGCTGCACTACCTGCTCAAGCAGATGTTCAAGACCAACCCCCGGGACCGGCCTTCGCTCAACACCATCCTCACCTCGCACCGCATCTCCAGGCTCCTGCAGAAACACCTGCCCCCCCAGGTAATCCTCCCCTCGATCCCGGGACAGTCCTGTTCCCTGCCTCCTCACTAGAAGGTAGGGTGGGTGGCTTTTCATACTGCTCTTCCCTTATTATTTTACCTTAGTAACACGGGTCACACTCGAGAGTTCCGTAGCTTACAGCATTAGTCTTGAACTTGTGACCTCGTAATGCTTAGGCTATTTCAAATGCGTTAGGCTCTTGACTGTTTCCTAGCAACTACAGAGAGAAGCTCCAAGCAGATGGAAGAAGGAGGAAGGAGAAAGAGTTGCCGTGTTCCTTGGACAGAAGAGTCTCATCGAGACAACCTCTTCAGTTGGAGGTGGGAGGCGTGGACTAGGCCTTGTTTTTCTATAACAGTAATATAGTTTGTGAACAATTTTATGGCTAATGGTTTCTTGGATTTTAAGTTGGAGTGCATGTGATTCAGGAATTCATCTCTATTCAGATATTTGCTCTTGTTTCTTTTCAGTTCATAAGGAAACTTTAGCCTGTGCTCAATCAACATTTTTCCTTATCATTTGGCTTTGACTACTTTAACAAATAAATGCAACCATTAAACTTATTCTTCATATATATACAGTATATCTTTATTTATTTTTGTCAACATGCGTAACCGTTTGCAGGGTCAATGCAGGAAGCGCAGTCTGGACATGAGCGGGAACACTCACGCAGGAAATGGGCGGGAGGCCTGCCCAACACGGTGATGCAGGTCCTGGAGAATGCTGACATCATTTCCTCCCCCAGCATGGCCTCCGGGAGCAGCTTTGACTCCAGCGCAGGTAGACAGTGTTGCCATATTTGGCGGGTTTCAGCCTATCCTAATACAGCAGGCTAAAACCGGCCCTGTTATGATTTAGGCTGGTTTTTATTGAATTGGGCGGGTTTTAAGTTGTGATTGGACTGGAAACTGTCAATCTGATCTGGCAACACTGCAGGTAGAGGACCACAGCCCAGATTCCCCAGGATCAGTGGCATTTAGTTCATCCGTTTTTTAACTGAGACGTTCTGCGCTCTGTGGCCTTTGCATTTTTTTTTACCTGCTGACTGCTGAAAAGAGCAAAACAGTCATCAGTTGATGAAACTCAAAAAGAGCAGAAGCAGCGTTTGATCCAAATTAGACCCAAATTATCAGAGTCAAATGATCATTTATTATACTTTAGCCCTTTAGACACTGGTAAATTCCTGCGTTTTGCTGAAAGTGTCCTGCGCTTCCTCCAGGGGGCGCTCTTCCTGGGACACAGCGGACCTCCCCCCGCCGGCAGTGGGACAGGGGAACCCCTGATAGGCTCCTGAGTCTGCTGGACAAAGCCTATCAGAGCATGGCATCCAAAACTTACACGGTGCACAAGATGGGTGAGAGACAGAGAGAGAGTGTGTGTGTGCATCTGTGTGTGTGCGTGGGTATGTGTGTGTGTGTGTGTGTGAGAGTGTGTGCATGTGTGTGCGCGTGTGTACGCGTATGCGTGTGAGTGTGTGCGTGCGCACTGCTGGTTCAACCCAAAGATGAATTGCTATTTGGAGTAATAATTATAATTTCTGAATCTCACACAATGACAGTCTTGCTTCAAAACGGGGCTGAATTCTTGCTGTAATTTGGGGTGTTCTATTAAAATTAAATTGTCAGTAACAAAATAATGTGGGGGTTTATTTAAGTTATGTTTACATAGCGATAGCGAAGTAATGCTAAAGGTCTGTCTCCCCCATCTTCGGCCCCGTTCCAGCTGTTGAGCATCCCCTGATGGGACCCCTGTCCGAAACAGGGGCTGACGCCATAGACGGACCCAAAGAGGACACAGTGGACGAGTCCAGGCTAGAGCCTCGATCTGACGATGAAGACACGTGAGTTTGGCCCCGTCAAACCCCACCTCACATGCTCAATGGGACTCAGGAAGTCAATAATAATGCAAACGTAATACAGGGCTCTACAGTGCTCCCATTTTAGGAGAATTTGCTCCTGAAAATTTGTGTGTGCTAACTGGAAAAATAATTTCACAGCACATCTACTAATTTGGAATGCTGTAGTGTACTCTTTCTTACTTGGAAGCACATATGCTCCTAGGACAAAAATGGTAGCCTAGAGCCCAGTAATGATAATAACAGGAGGAATAATACGTTAAGAAGCTTTATTTTTAGGAAACCTTTCATACAGCATCCACAGGCCAAAGGTAATAAAAACAGGAGATAAGAGCCCAAACTCAGTTTGACCACACCTGGTCGTGGATGGGGTACCCTGTTAAAGCATTGTGATGTCACACATTTACGACATGCAGCTCTCTGTAAATTATAATAACGGGAGATAATAATGTTAATGTCACCAGGCTATAAGCCCTTCACATTTTTAAACGCATGCCAAGAAAACCCCACACTTTAAGAAAAAAGGGAAAAAACTACTTGTTTATTTTTGTCACCATTATTGTTTTTTTACGTTGTTCAGCATGTTTTATCCTGGGAAATGTGGGCCTCAATGGTGAGACCTGAATTACAGTAATAAGCAGGAAAATAATGAATAGAATAATTTGCATAATTTTAAGCAAACTGACGGTTGAATTTAAAAGCAAGCTAACATAAAAATATTGTGATTTATGAGTAATGCCTGATGAGTGGTTGTAAAGTAGCATTTTATACACACAAGAAATCTCTTGCTGTAGGTTCATTTGTAGCCTACTTTCTTCTCCTCAGGGACTTTGAAGAAGAATGGCCTTGTGACTTGGTGGTGGAGCTGGAGAAAATGGGCACGGAAGACTGATCTCCATACACTCTACATGTCCGCAAAAAGAGACTATTGCTTTTTCCATGTCAGATCCATCTATGGTGCTGTAAAGTCTTTGAAGTGGGGGCCAAATCACTTGCTTTAAATTTTGTCATAATGTTTTTTTTTTTTGTTTGTTTTTTTTTATTACCTTGAAATTCAAATTTTGGAATAGATTGGAAGTGTACATAATGTATATTCTGCGTGATATTTAAACGATTAATTAATTTTATGTGACTAAACTTTTAATAAATATTTATTAGGTATCTTTCTACCAGCTATTCAATGGAAAAGTTGATCTATTCTGCTATATGTGGCTTACTTTTCACAAAAACACTTGCATGAAAATATGCCAACAATTAAAAAATGACCAGGTTGGTCTTCGTCAGGTGAAGTACAAGCACATATTGATCCATAATGCTGTATTAGACTAATCAGTTTGTGTCTGTAATCGACTGCTGCTTTCTTGGCCAGGTCTCTCTTGAAAAAGAGATTTCTAATCTAAATGAGACTAGCCTGGGTAAATAAAGGTTAAATACAAATAAATAAAAAATTTTAATCACCCAAAATCCTACGTGGTTAGGATCAAAGTTTTACATAATACACAACTACTCATTTTTATAATTGTAAGAAGGAATTAATCCCCAGAATCCTCGTGATATATTCTGTGGAAATTTTTGAACGTCCAGTTCTGTATCCGTTTCTGAAACCTTTGCCATTTATATGACTTGCCATATATAAATGCCACCTCGCCACTGTAAAGTTAACGGGAACGTGTTTGAGTTCAGCACAAAAATTATCATCCTTTATTACTGGTAATAATTACAGCGCAATCAGATGTTTTAAGACGCTTGTGTTGACAAATACGATTATAGAATTATGAACCGCCTTTCTAGTCTGTAACTGAAGTTGGTAATCAAATCAACAAAACACTGTTCCCAATATTCTTAATTGTAAATTGTAAAAAAATAAAATAACGAACGTTCTCCGGTCGAATGGCGCTTGAACTCAAAACAGTGGATCTGAATTGCATAGTGTGTTCTAGAACCGTTTGTCCTTGTTGCGTCTGTATAAACTATATGCGAAACAGAAGTGTTCAGGCTATAGTATTTAAGCTCTTGTTAAACCCGTTCGCTGTTATTACTATTTTTGACGGACTTCAGTGAACACTACAAACCTGTGGATTTACAAAACTTTTAATTGACGTGTGTACCAATTAAATCTATGTAATCAAAGATATTTTGAGTATGTTTCACGACGCGGTGAGAGAAGCGGTCTGCAAAGACTACCTGTCCGCTTTGGAGGACTTAACTTTCAACAGTAAACATTACATTAACATGCTGACCAAGCTGGCAAAAGAGGACTTGTACTTCGCCAAGGACATCGTGGTTATTGTGGAAGCACATATCGTAAAGGTATTTATTTATTTATTTATTTATTTATTTATTTAGCCACTTCTCTGGCCGCTATCTTTGTTAATATTTATTTATTGAAAATTGACATTGTTAATAAATAATATATATTGTATCTGTATAAATTATATTACCATTGTACTAAAGCAGTTCTGTACACTTCATAGTCTACTGTAGTAGCCTACTGTACTATTCACGAAATACTGTACTTCCGGCTGAAAATAAACAGCAAATGTTGCAGCAAGCCTCAGAGATTAATCGTGTTGGAAGGTATTGCTGGTTGAAACAATATTTCAGATCAGTTCTTGGGTATAGTAATTGGTCGAAATTGATCTGTGTGTCTGTGTGATTAATGATTTAATTTAAGGACACGCCCTTTTGTTCTAAGCGTGATTTCTCTATAATTAACAGGCTCCTGCGACTCAGAAGCTTCCAGTTCTGTACTTGGTGGATTCCATCGTGAAGAATCTTAAAGGGCACTACCTTGCCGAGTTTGGCAAAAACATCACAATCTTGTTTGTTTCGGTCTTTGAAAAGGTATACATTTACCCAAGTTTCTGTGTGAATATGTTTCTGTTTAGAACCAGCTGTAGGCTAATCTCTATTAACACAAATATTATTCGTTTAATTGGGCTACATGTGCGTGGTCCGTAAGACATTTTTGATGTACTCAATTTAACCCTTTGATTTTTTTTCAAAATTCTGTCCCACCACTCCATTACTTGAATTACCAGTAGTGATTGTTACGTCAGCATTGGAATGTTGTTAACATTCTGTCACATATTTATTATCTAACATCTTAAAGGGTTAGACGATATCGATATTCCCTGTGCGTGAGTGCGTGTTTCTGCTTGTGTGTGTATATACGTATTGGAGAGCTCTTAATGACGGTTCAAAAATTGTGTTCAATGTGAAGTAAAGGGTTTTAGAAAATCTTCTGCCGCCGGGACTCAGTCTGCCAAATCTCGAGTCAGATGGAACTCGAGAATCAAGGATAAAATATTTAGGCTACCTGCACAATCAACTATTATTTTCGGATTAAAACATTATTCTAAAATGACAATTGTGTCCGGGAAATAAATCTTGTAATAAGTTATAATATTTTTTATAGGTGGATTGTGACACTAGAAAAACGCTGCGTAGACTGCGCGACACCTGGGATGACGTGTTCTCGTTGGAGACGCTATACGCGTTGGATATGCGCGTGAGGTGTATTGATCCTAACTGGGCTATCAAATCCGTGCCACCAACTGTGGAGTCCAGCTTATCCTTCACCTCAAGCCTTCGACAACCAGTAAGTGTGTGCGCAGAGCAGGAGGGATTTTTATTGATTCATTTGATTTATAATTTGTTCTCACTGTTCTTCAAGTTTTCCCCCATCTATATTAGTGGCATACTGTCCTACAAAACACGCCGTTTATTGTGCATAGGAAGCCTTTGTTTCCCCAGCTTCTCATTTTTTGGTCAGCTGTGTATATAGGCGTTTGTGCGCAGCTGACTTTTCCAATCGTTTTCGTAAGGCTGCCAATCAGCTGGGATTGACAGGAGTGAACACGACAGAGGTGAGACGACAACAGCAGCACCGTACGACTCCAGTGAAAGAGGATGAGGAGACAGAACCGAACCCAAGGATGCGCTGTGCTGATAGTGCAGAGGGCGACACAGCCATCGTTTCTGAGCTCAGGGCCACCAGCCGGGCAGGCGAACTTCAGAGAGAGGGCGCTGGATTTGCACCAGGCCCGGTTAACAAAAAGAAGAGGTCATGCCCTGGATCTTCGCCGCCATCGCTGCTCCTCTCAAAGGGAAAAGACAGCCGCTCTTCAGAGAGCACGTCAGGAGTCACCTTTTCTTCTTCTGCAAGGCGCGAGAAAGGAAAACGAGTCCCTGGCAGACAGTTCCCACTGCCAAAAAATGTTAAAGAGGAAAAAACTGACTCGACGAGTACTGCAAGATTCATACCGCTAGAGGGCGCCAAAGACAAACAGTAAGTATTTGTCAGCTGGCGTATTTTTTATGTGCAAGTCAGGGGACTGGTGCCAGAGAGCTTCGAAGCCTGCAGGGTTTTGTTTTCATCCTAAAATGAGTTTTTTAATTCAGACAATTGGGATAAGGTTTAGAGTGCTTAAAAACACTCATTTGAAGTCACAGTCTTCTACTATTTGTGATGTTAGTTGAGTAATTGTCATTACTAATGATAATTGATAGTGATGATGCTGATTGTCAATCATTTTGTCTTCATCCCCCCCCCCCCCCTTAAAGGTTTAAACCGTTTGAAGAGGACTTGAGTAATGTTAACTCAGACGCACAATGCTCAACGCGATTTGAATGCGAACCAACTGCCATTAACAAGAAGAAAAGGATCTTCTCTGGGTCCGCTGTACCATTGCTTCCCCTCTCGAAGCGGAAGGACCACCGTTCGCCAGATAGGAGCCCGGAATCCATTCTTTGGTCTCCTGCAAACTCGGGGGATGGAACACAAGCAAAAGATTTCTCGCAGCTTGCAAACGCTGCAGATAAAACAACTTCTCCCTCAAAGAAAGCAAGCAATACTCAGGGAGTTAGAAGGTCGCTGGGAGGCGGGGCCAGTGAGTTTACCAGCAGGACATACAGAAGTGAACGGGAGGAGCTGAGAAGGTAAGGATGTTATTGGTCAACTGGGTGTCATCTTGTAAGTTGAAATGCATTTATTTTTGACGGAACTGAATCTACAATTTGCGGCGTGCTGAATTTAAAACGGCCTTTTTGTCATATAAAATGGTTGCATCCTCTCATTTTCTTTTCCTGTGTCTTTTCCTCCAAAGCCTGAAGCATTCCAGGGAGAGCCTGTCCCAGGTGGCACTGGATCCACGTTTGACGGGACTTTCCGGCCCGCCCTGCCAGCACTGCCCTCCCAGGCAGCCAGGCCCGGCGGACCTTCAGAACCACCCGAGGCAGCACCCGGCCCTGTTCATCTCCCCCAGGAGACGGGACCGCGTCACCCCCGATGGCGGACACCACGTGTCGTACACCGCCCAGCCGCCTCACAGGGCGCGGATGCCTGCGAACACGCTCGGAGACGCACCGCAGCCATTCCAAACGCAGCAGAGTGCGTTTGGAATGGCTGATTTCAACAGGCTGATGCCAGCTGGCACCCCAAAAGTCTTCAATTCTCAACGGACACCTCTGACGCGCTTTTACCATCCTGGCGCTCTGGCGCCCTCTACTGGACACACAAATACGCCGGTTCCAGCAGGCAGCGTTCATCAAGGCGTAAGTATCATGGGTTGAATTTTTTAACCGAACAAGGGGACTCACCAAAGTCTCAAAATGGTGGATGGTGGATATTATTTATTTATTTATTTATTTCTAGTTTTGAGCCCAGTTCATTTTAGGAGAGCAAGACTACTTCATCATTTTGCTGAAAGAGGGTTAGATGAGGGAATGTTCTTGCTGAGTCATTAGCTTTTCATAGACGGCTTAGTGATTTTATGGTTCAGAGCATTTCAATTACCACGTGTTTGTCAGATGAAAAGCACATCCTCGTTTAGTTTTTGATGAAGTACTTCTTCAATACATAACTTCTCATTACATTGTTTTTGTAAAATGTGCTTCTGGAAAATCCGCTGAATACACAGTAGATTAAGCACATCAACACCGGCTGTGAGGGAATATGCAATCAGCGAATGACGCCAGTGCTGAAGTATTTCCTTCTGTAATGCTGATCAAAGATGGCTGACGCGGTTTGCATATCAAGACTGATTTTATTTTCAATGAAATTATTTTCCTCCATTAGATGAATGCCAGGTCTGGCTTTGGAATTACGCAGTCCTGCATTGCTTCAGCCCAGAACTGTGCACTGCTAAACCAACCAGGTCAGGAAGAACCTTGTGGAAATGTGTTTATAATGTCAGAGATAGATGACTTGCCGTTGTTATTAAGATTTATGTCTTAATTCCATATTAAAATGTCAATAAGCCTGTCTTTGGATGTTTTGTTATGACAGTATTACTCCTACTGTTTAAATGGGATCTGTGTTGTGGTTGTATTAAATGTGTAAATGTGACTCCCTGTGGTAATGAGTGCTTATTGTAGTTATTTTTTCATATTATTAAGGACCTTACAGTTCTGTTCTCACAGTCTAGCGACAGTACTGATATTTTCACTGTATGTGTCTTAATTAGGGTCACAGTTTGAATCGCGTGCAAGTCATTCTGGCCACATGAATGTGAACAGCTTGCTAACAAGGCTCATTTCCTCAGGATTAATTAAGCCAACTATCACAGGTACATGTTAATGACCTGAGCTTTCATGCATAATGGTGTTTCAGTTTACTTTGCTACCCTCTGAGACTCCAATAATATGAACCTTTTTCAAAAGGAAAATGTATTTGTGGATGTATAATGCCATGACGTGTGTCTTTATCAAATTCTAACAGTTGACTAAAGTTTGAAGCATGCATTCTTAGAGTTTCTGGCAGCACATTGCTGCAGTTTGATTGAGAATTCTTTTTCTTCTGGATTGCAGCACAAACTCAAACCGCTAAAACAGAGCGAGTTTCAGAAAAGCAGGAGGAGGACAACGTTCAAAGGGTCCCAGATCTCACTGGGTTCGTCAAAGAACGCATGAAACGGTAAGGTCATCCTTCAGCTCAGCCCAACATCAATTAAGAATGCTTTCAAAGGCTTCCAGGTTGGGTGTTATGAGAACTGAAGATCACGTGTTCTTATTAGTTTAAATTAGGTCCTATGTGAAATGCTGTGAATGTATGATCATTTTGCCCGTTAGCATAGTCAAGACCTTTAATTTTTTTCTTCTACTTCTCATTCCTACTTTAATAATTTATCTCTAAATGTTCCTCGCAGTCAAAATAAAATGAGTGGTTTTTCATACAAATGGCGTGAATGGCTTCATTTCTTAGACAACATTTAAGTTAATCAGGCACCATTTTGTGAAGAGACATGCCACTGGGCAGAGCAGTCAGACAGATGTTTGCAGGGAACTGATTACAGAGGAGAGCAGCCGGATTGGGCCCATTAAAGCTGTTCTGTGCTCATTAGTGAATAATTTACACCGTGAATTACAAAGTGGGACAAAACTACCAATTCTGGAAGATCTATAGGAAAACTGAGAATTTCTGTCACATTTTCATGACAGTCCCACATTGCACTGTTCATAACCACTTATTGTTTTACAGGCACTTTGGATAAAATAAAATGTAATGTAATGTAATATCTGCTTCTGTAAGTGTGAAAATTTGTTTTGTTGGTTAAATTTACTGCATGGAGGGTGAATTGAGCCCCAAGGCATCTCAGGGAAGTCCCCCAGTTGTCATGGATACAGGCGCTGTCGGTTGGCTGGATGTAAGCGGTGTTTTGACTGGCAGGAGGTATGGCGGCGTGGTCTCTGAGCTCTACGCCGGACGGCAGTGCTCTTCCTGCGGCGAGCGCTTTAGATCCACGCACACGCGGAAGTACAGAGACCACCTGGACTGGCACTACCAGCAGAACAGCGCCAAGAAGAACAGCCAGGCGAGGGCCGCACACAGGGCGTGGTACTGCCGTGCGCAGGTAAGGCTCACACCTGTACCACACCACATCACCTGTACTAACCACACCTTTACCACTCCACATCACCTGTACTAACCACACCTTTACCACACCACATCACCTGTACTAACCACACCTCTACCACACCACATCACTTGTATCAACCACACCTTAAATTACACCCTATACCTGCACCACACCACATCACCTGTACTAACCACGCCTTTACCACACCACATCACCTGTACTAACCACACCTTAAATTACACCCCATACCTGTACCACACCACATCACCTGTATTAACCACACCTTAAATTACACCCCATACCTGTACCACACCACATCACCTGTATTAACCACACCTTAAATTACACCCCATACCTGCACATCACCTGTATTAAACATACCTTTACATCCTACACCTGTACCACACCACATCACCTGTATTAACCATGCCTTTACCACACCACATCACCTGTATTAACCATGCCTTTACCACACCACATCACCTGTATTAACCACGCCTTTACCACACCACATCACCTGTATTAATCACGCCTTTACCACACCACATCACCTGTATTAACCACGCCTTTACCACACCACATCACCTGTATTAAACACACCTTGAATTACACCCCATACCTGTACCACACCACATCACCTTTATTAAACACACCTTTACACCTCACACTTGTACCACATCGTGGCACTTGTTTTAAACACAATTTAAAGTACAAACAATTCCATTTCCAAGACAGCTGCTAAAACATATACTTACACACTTGCACCAGTCACTCTGGATAATAGCTCCTGCTAAAATCTACTGTACAAATTCCCAGCCGAAATCCAAGTGCGCTCTGATGTTACAGTTCCCACGTTTTGGGTGTCAAAGTGGGAGTTCAGCTCAAAACATCTAATCCCCAGGACTGGATTGAGCACGATGACTCGGCCAGTCTTGAAGAGAAGGCAAAAAAGAGCGGGTTCTTTGAGCAGGCCCGAAAGGGAAAGACGCAGGGAACTCGGGAGGAGGGACAGAGAGACCTGCGCAGTGTCAGAGCAGCCGTAGATGTGGTCAATGAGGCAGGTGCACGTGAAGCAGTAGCTACGAGATCCGTTCTGTTTTTTTTTTTTTAAAGCCCCACACTTATTTTAATGCTGAATGATAACGCAATTAACTGGGCTCCGTTTGATAAAAGAAGTCCGATTTCAGTTGGGGGGAGGCATTGTGTTTGTACTGCTGAAACAAAATGAACACGTCCTCGCAGAGGTGTTTGTGAGCCCATAATAATGCCGCTTCATTAAAAGGTGCATGGGAGGGGAAGACAAGCCTAAGTTTCCCTTTCTTTTATTTCTCTATAGTCCTGTGAAATGTGCAGGGAGCTGTTTGACCTGACCTGGGAAGATGACAGAGAGCAATGGTGTCTCAAAAATGCCATTCGTTCAGATGGAAAAGTACGTTAAGATTATAGTACAGTAATAATATGTCAACACCCTTACAAAGTAACTTGTTATTATTATTATTATTATTATTATTATTAATAACCTATTACTTACAAAACAGTATGCCTTTTAGGGGTTTCACTGATTATGTATCGAACTAAGAAACAACAATTCAGAGATAATCACAGCCTGATCTTTGTGCAATTTTTGTCATCCATTTACAGACATACCATCCATCCTGTTATGAAGACTACCAAAATGTACGTACAGATTTAGCAGAGATTGCATATTCATGGATAATTTTGCTGCTGTTCTGTTTATGATCCAACAGTGTTTATTGATATTATGTTGCAACCTTAAAGGTTCCCACACATTTCTCTTTTTCTTTTTTAAAGACATTCTGATCTGTGGACTGCCTTCTTCTCACCCAGTAAAGCTGAGGTGGAAAAAAGACAGAAAATTGAAAAATAAACCTTATGCTTCACCTCCAGAAGAAAAACAAATAATAAAAAAATGGATGAACTTATTAAATTAAATTCAATATTAATTATTAATTTACATTTATATCATTGCAAAACTTATCAAATAGTTCTTGAATGGCACAGTGTATATGTAGTAGGTTAGATTATAGTATTAGTATTATCATTATTTGTAGGTTCAGTATTGTATATGGCATTGTATTGTTTATGGTTAAGATAGCTTAGCATTTAGAATGTAGGACAGGATGAAGACAGAATTTGAGCAATTGTAACAAAACCATCTGGTAGGCCTAAGTTATAAATACATTTGCTTAAAATAAAAACAGAACATGCACACATGCAAGTGTAGTTGTTTATTTGGTTTTAGTGAAGTCAAAATTGTGTTACTTAGTTTCCTCTTGTGTAAGGTATTTGTGTGGCGAGTTTAGTTTTAAATATGCTCATTCGTAGTAGTTTAATTTAAGTGATCCACAACATGCCCGAAGACAGAGGGTCTTCCAGTATATGAGGGATATGTACAGAACGTGAAGACAAATACAGGACAAATAATCATAAATCAATTACACTAACACAACTTTATAGACCTACATTCAAATCATAAACAAGTGGTGACACGGCAATTGTACAGAGAAATACTACACTGACACAAAATGTAAAAATGCAGAAAATGTACTGGTGCCCGTTGACACAACCTGAGCAAACTTAGGAACCACATGGGACTGCAGGAAGACGATGGGTCCTCTGCGTTGTATATTTAAAAACAAGTAACCGTTTGTTAAACGGTTCGTGTGAACAGAATATCCACTTGTGAAGGCAAAACGTGGGGATAGTTGGACCAAGAATTCCGGGAGCGCGGATAGCTTGGCAGCATCTGAATCAGCGCACTTGCCAAGTATTGAGTATACAAGTTGAACACCCTTGACTCCAGGGAATACACCTAAAGTCGGTGTACTAGGGGTACAGGAAAACGCAAAAAGTGATCCAAAATAATTTTAAAATAAAGTTTTAGCGCATGTCTAGATTAATAAGAAACGCGAATGAGATAAAAGACAGACAGCAATAGGCAGTCGAATCCACATATCTGCTTGAAAATAAACTTTTTCAAAACCCTGAAAATGAGCGTCACCGGCATTACTTTTTTAGATACAAACGGTATTCTGTTTTTACGCAATTATACACGAGCCGTAATGAACTGAGGCAGGTCAAATTAGTTCTGCTTTCCAATCGGGCGACAGGTTCAGGTAAACACGCCCCTGGCATCCCTGATCGCACACCTGACAATTACGGTGGAACTTACTCGTGCGCATGACTGATGCTAAAAGTACCAGTAGAGGTCAATGAACGACGACAGATAAGAATTATGGAAGACACGTAAGTGTATAACCAACATGTACCGTGCTTCCCTGTCCCTCTATACTAGCCATCTTGTTTCTGGAAATCCTTTTTGGGTAGTAATTTTGTCGGTTAGGCTACCGTGTAAATATAGGTTTGCTCTGTAGTAGCATTTTGACTTGTTTACAATACAAATTGTAGGTTTGATCAGCTAACCACATACATTTATTGATTATAAAATGAGCCTACTATGGCTTCTTGGTGAAATTCCACTTGTGCATTCTGAAGATAAACAAGTTTCTAAGTAGCTTTGGATTATATTCGTTGTTTTAATCACGAATTCACACCAACCCTGTTTAAAAGTCATGGTGTGGTGTCATGTCAAAGGAGGTGAGCCTATAACCCACTGGCCAGTGGTTGCAGGCCTGTCTTTCAGGTGTGGCGTTGCTGTTCTGCCTATAACCATGGCACTCAATCTGAATATCAGTAAATATCCAGTTATATCAATGCACAATAAACCCAACCTGCAGGGGGCATGGGGGTGTGTGTGTGTGCGCGCGCGCGCGTAACTGGGAGAGATATGCGGAAAAACAAATTTCAGTTACCGTGTTACCATTGGCAAATAACGTTATTGTTTATCGCAATGTGCAATGCGCAATGTGCTCTGGATAAAGAATACCGCTCAGCGCACATGATGATTCTGTGATTTGACAACTGCCGAGTGGACTGCTTTTTAAAATGCTGTTACTTTTTAAACCACTAGATGGCAGGGTCATTTTAGTAACCAACAGTGGGCATTGTTGATTTGTCAATCTATTAATCCCAGGAAGAATAGAGCTCTCAGATGTTACATTAAAGTGTTTAGATTATCCAGTGAAGTGCGTTGTCATGCCGTATGTCTTTTTGAAACCAAACGGTCATAAGCAAAGTAGATTTTGCTAATGGTATTACTATGCTGTTCATTCTTAAATTGAATTAGAAGAGCATGAAGATATATTTTGCTGCCAGATTTCATTCTCTGGTTGTGTAATACTTGTGTATTGTGTTGAACAAGAGCGGTTCACGTGTTCTGACACGTTGAAAGTTGGTGCCAAGCAATGTAAACCATCGGACTTCTCCATGCGATTATACAAACGTGATAAAGTTGTCGGGGGCTGATACAAAAATGTGCTGTTGCAGCCAACTGCAAACCAGTGGAAAGAAAAAAAGTAAATACGGGAATCCTCTTCATTCCGGGAACAGCAGGATAACCCCCGCTATGCTCCCCACTTCGATGGTGTACACAGGATGCAGCCTACGTATTAACAATAGCACGAGCCATAACAAGCACGACGATAATTATAGTGCGCGGACGCGAGACGGCCAGAATTGTCTGCTGCGTTCCCCCCGCGTTTGTTTTCGGCCGGAGCGGAAACCCGGCGATGTCGCCACGGCCCTCTCATAAAGATGCTTTGAATCCCCGCAGGCCTCATACGCGGCCTTTTTATTTTTCCTCTGTTGGCAAAACTGTATTCTTTTGTGAGAACTACAGATTTAAGAGAGGGAGAGAGAGAGAGAGAGAGAAAAAACCGCTTTGGAACACAACAGCACAGACAGTACTGCTGTCCATCAGGGTTGATGATGAATGTCTCCAAGCTGAGAATCTTGAGTTCTGGCATTGATTAGAAGGCCTACATGCGACAGAAACACAAAGCAAGCCAGGTACATGTTCTGGAAACTATGTTTAATTAATTTAATTTATCATTAAGGACACACTCTGCAACTGTTAATCTTCTTGTCGTCTGGTTGCTCATTTGTGCTGTTGTGTCATTGATTGTAATTGCATGAGCTTGTAGTGTAGTTCTAATTGTGTTAGTATAGTGTAATTAATTATGCTGTGCTCCTTGTGCAAAGTCCACTGCAAGCCGAAGGATGGAGAATCGCTCGGGGGGAGAATCAGCGACGCCATCCCCCCTCCATTGGCTCCTGGAAGTGCCTCCCTTCTCCCTACACCCCAAACACATTCTGAGATATGCATTTGAGTTTTCCATTCTTACCCCTGATGAGCAGGGCAAATTTGTGAGCATGGGACATACAACAAGGGATTTAAAAATGATTATTTAGCCCTTTTCTAGAGTAGATTTTTTAGTTTTCTTTCCAAATGTTTTCATTTTTTCAGAATTATAAGTGTTCGAGAACTCCACTGCCTTCCAGTGGTGATCGGTAGCCTACATCAGCATTAGAATGTTCAGTCAAGAGCATTCCAATCGCATATTTGTTCATTAACACAATCATTTATTCATTTATATGATCTGACAGTCCTGATGAAGCAATGAGCTGCAGCTGCAGGCTTGGTGTTCTTGGTGTAAACATTTTGCAGTGGTCTTATATAGCTGTGAACCAGTAGGGATGTGTATGTTAAGAAATTTAAGCCGGAATTGTCTCACTACGTAAAAAAAAAAAAAAAAAGGTACATAATTCAGTTGGCTTGAAAAGGAAATGATCTCAGCAAATGTGTGACGGTTGTCATGAACACATGAAAAACATAGTGAATATGAAACGCTGACCTAATGATGAGAGGCCACGATTTATGGTTTAGCTTGTGTAATCAGAGGATTAACGGGTTTTTTCCCCCTAGACCTTTGAAGAGCAGGTTTCTTGGAACTTTTCGCCAAGCTGAATGTCTCGGGGCTCCTCCTGTTTAAATCACAGTAGGAACAAACACGAGTCGGAAGGGCCAGGTGGCTGGACTCCCGGCCGGTAACTGCTCTGATTCAGCTCCCCCCGTGCGTCTCCCTGCTGCTCAGCGCTGCGGTGGTACTGACCGGCTGTGTAAGAGGCCCAGCGCGCACTTCAGGAGGGTAAATTTAAGGCTCCTGCAGTTGACGTTGCGTGCGAGCAGCGCCGGTCCCGCTCTCCGAACAGGAACTTTCGATCCCTCGCAGACGAGCTTTTGAGTGTTGACACACTGCAAAGGATGTCCGCCTCCCTGCCCCCCCACCTTGTAAAAAGCAGGAGTGTCTCACCGTCTCCGGCGTTTCTGCGAACTGCACAAGATTTACGTGGCGCGGAAGGGTCACTGGGCGATGTCCATAACAGATGGGCACAGATGCTAATTTTTCCACGTCCATCTTGCTCGGTCTTCTTTTTTTTAAATAAATGATTTAAATTAAATAAATGTAGAGGCATTCTGGTATCATGTGACTTGCTGCTCTCCTGTCTGACAACAGGTCAGAACCTAGTGGCGACCCCCCCCCGCACCTCCCGCCCCCTCCCCCGCACCTCCCGCTCCCCCACCACCACCTAACCCCCTAATATCAGCCCTTACCTCTTTACTCAGTGCTCCACTTCTGATAGTGTGTCCCAGGTTCTCTTCCATCTCTCCGGGCCAGGAACGGTGTGCAGGTAGAGGGCAACACTCACGTTCTAGTCAGAGAAACCCTCAGCCTTGAAGCCGCGCAAGCTGTGTCTGTCTGAGACTCCATTGGGGAATTGATAACAGGCTGTTAGAGGTATATTTATGTAACAGAATGCATCGTACTGCATTTTTGCCACTGCCACTGGTGATTGTGTGTTTGTTCAGGGCTTGTGTTGTCACCCTGACAGCGGAACCACGCTGTCTTACCTATGGCCAGGTGAGACACGGAAACTAGGGGAAAAAGCAAACAACAGACGCTGCTCTGAAAGCTGGCAGAACTCAAGAAGGGGCAACAAGCAAAGTCTCGGTTTCCCCCTCAACATTGGCTGAGATGAGTGTGCTTCCTGCAGATTTGGTCCTTTTCAGAGCTGTTTGCTGCCCTGAGATAGCGCTAACTGAGCTGCGCTCTGGGGCACGCTTGGGGCTATATAAAGAACGGCGTCTGCGTTAGCGACTGAAAGGGGAAATGGTCTGAAGTGTGTCGGTGAGTCATTCAGTTTAACCGTTACTGTTCCCGTTTTGGATCGCCGCCGAGCCCCCCCCCCCATGATCTCCATTTGCATTCATATCAAACTGCAGCACTTCAGTACTTCCTTTCCACACAATTACTGATGCTGCTGTTGTTGTACTACTACCACTACTATTATTATCATTATTATTATTATCAGTACTACTACTAGGTATCTAATGGTGTATTCTTACACTTTTATCTTTGGTGGTAGGAAAGGTGTCACTCGGCTGTCTGTGGCTTTGTGATGCTAGTATTTCTCACATGCTCAGAGAGGACAAGACAGGAGCGGTTGAATAGGTACAGTACTGCACATGCTCAGAAAGGACATGTCAGGAGTGGTTGGATAGGTACAGTACTGCACGTGCTCAGAGAGGACAGGTCAGGAGCGGCTGAATAGGCACAGTACTGCACATGCTCAGAAAGGACATGTCAGGAGTGGTTGAATAGGTACAGTACTGCACATGCTCAGAGAGAAGAGGTCAGGAGCACTTGAATAGGTACCGTACTGCACATGCTCAGAGAGAAGAGGGGAAGTCGGGTGCTGGTAAAAACAGTAACACTGCTATGCGGGGAAGTAGTGGTCTGGCCATGGCGGGACGGAGGGGGGATGAGTTTTTAGATGCCATTGTTATCTGTATAAAAAGCCCTTGGCTGCAGGGCTTGGGCTTGTGTGCCTGTGGGGGCCGGCGGGGGATGGTGGCTCAGAATGGCTTCCAGCTCTTTCCTTCCTCTGGCCTCCAAATAGATCAATCGGGGGCAGGGGCCAGGCCTTCGGCGACTGGCTGTCTCTTATCAACCGCCTCTTCTGAAGTATGATCTCAATCTCTCTGGGGAGTTTTTCCTCGCCGCCATTTGAGTGTTTTTCTTTCTTCCCATTGGGGAGTTTTTTTTATTTTTTTTTAACCTCACCTGTTGGATTTTTTGCAGTTCAGAGTCAGACTTGCATAATTTTTCCTGTTTCTGTAAAGCATGTTTATCAGCGTGTCTCTGTAGAAAGTGCTATACAAATATTAAAAAATGGAATTTATTACACTTTAGGACAAATATTTCTGTTGTTTTTTTTTGTTTTTTTTGTTAAACTTGTGAACTTTGTAAAAACTGACTCTGAATGTTAGCCTCTTACGAGGGGCCTGGGCTTTTGACCCCGTGGAACGTGGCGAGCTTATTTTGACTTTGAGAATATGAGCAGCAGGTCGTACAATGGCTGGTCACCCGTGCCTAACCGCTGGATTGCCCGGGGTGTAATGTGAACCGGTTGTGCCTTCCACCGCACTAAGCAGAGGACCGCCTCCAACTCCGAGGCTGGCGGCCGGCTGGTGCGAGGCGAGGCGAGCGCCGCCGCTGCTAGCGGGCGTGGCAAGCTTGCGCTTTGGAGGCCCCGCTCTGCAGCCGCGAGCCGTTAGCTCCGCCGTCCGATTTGCGTCGGCTCAGAGCAGGCGCTGGCACTGCGCAGGTCTGTGAAGACCTGGGGGAGGGGGGGGTGGTACTACGCAGGAAGCTGACCATACCCAGGCTTCCTTTGCGTTAGTAGGGCTCCGCTCGACAACGGCTAGCGACCGCAAACCAGGTCTTGAACCGTGTCACAAAGGCGGTTGTCAACTTGGTAAGTGAACAGGAGCTCATCGTGTTCATCAAGCTCTGCGCTCTTTCACATAAAAAAAACGGCGGTGTCTGCAAAAATGGGCCTATTGCGGTGATTGGACCGTAGCCTACTCCAGCAGTTTATTTCTCCCCTGAGGAAAAAGACTGATACAGATGGATATAATGGACGGATACAAAGAACACGAAGCAGTCATAATGGCAAAAAGACACACCGCTACAACCGACAAAGGCGGGGAGGAGCATTGGCAAAACAATTTGTTAGTTCTTATTCACCTTACTGCTCTTAATGAGAATGCACTCTCACTAATTGTCCTCCAGTTTATTTCTAATGTGACAACTGCACATTCTAGTGCTCCAAACAGGATATTTGAAATATTGCCTAGAGAAATCACACTAAAGTTTATTCATAAACTCAAAAAATTATGGGTCTCAGCCCTATCACCGTCCCATGATTAAGGGATAAGTGGATTTGGACGCGTAGGACTTAAAAAGCTTGCATACGTACTGTATTCCCTCCCCTGAGAATCTATGTCTTGCACATAGTGTATCCTTGGAGAAAGCCAGCTGATTTGTTCGGTCTATATGGGTGGTGCTTAATTAGCCTTAGCCTGAACATAACCTGTCCTGGACCAGGTTAGTCAAACAGCATGTTACCATGGCAATATACACAAGGGGCCAAGACTGGGCTTTGTTTTTTGAAGTTCTCATTCCAAATATGACGCGGTTACTCATGAACATCCATGGACCTTGTTGTGCACGGTTTCATCAAGAACTATTTCTACCGAAGTACGCCAACTGTTTATTTCTGTGAAAAGTCTCAGTCAAAGCACGCCTGCATTCAGTGTTGATCGAATCCTGGTCGCGCCTGATCGAAATGGCAGCTGCAGGTGATGTTTTCTCCATTTTTCTGTAATTTCGCTCCTTGAGAAATGCAGGAAAATAACTATCGAGTCTTACCTGGAAACCCGATTGTTCCGCTCTGCCTCTCTGGCAAGATTCCCGCGGCTGATACATCAAATTCATCAGTCTGACTAAAAAGGAAAAAATGTAAACGTGCCCACACGCAGGACTTCTGCAGTTCCCTGGAAGAAAGAAAGAAAACATTTTTTTGTGTTAGTTATGTTTCTGGGTCAGGGCCAGGAAGCTGTAAAAGGCCACCCGCTCTGTGGCCAGTGGTGTGACGCGTAGTGAGAATGTAAGAGAAAGAATAGAACCTAAGATTGTCTGCTAATCGGGCTCACAGCCTCCTACGATGGCTGCTACCTGGCAGTCCCCCCCACCGCAGTAACCACCCTGATGCTCCCTTGTGCACTTGCATGTGCAAACACCCACATTCATAAACATCACATGCTGCTTTCACATGCCAGCTGACAGACCATGTAGGCAAATCATTATTTGAAATACCGGTAAAATTTGAAAACACTCCTGCCAGTCCCTGAGAATTTTCATGGAGACATTTTAATATCCAAAACGAACGCCCTTATGAAAGAAGAATGAGACCTCTTGCAACTGGACTAAATGAAGTTGAAACAGGTTGTCTGTTTTTCACTTGTATTATGTGGGGAAATTAGTCCAGCACCCAACTTTAAGTTTTTTTTTGTTTGTTTGTTTGTTTTTGTTTGTTTTTGCACCTAATCTTTTAATATGAATCAACTTACTGAATTATTGGTGAAAATGTTTGCTTTTCCATGTTGAAGACGTAACTTCACCAGTGCAACTTGTGCAGATTGCATTTGATCCATTTACACTACTGTGCAACTATATGGTGATTCAGGTTAGGTACTTAAGTACTGCAGCAGCACTTAACCAGGGAATCAAACCGAATCAGACTGAACTACAAGTCCAGTTTCATAACCTTTATACGACACAGCCACCCAGACAGTATGTGAATCTTTTCACAAGTGCCTAAATGGTTTTTCTGAGTATATATATGGTGTGGCCATGCAGTGATGTAGCAGTTGTCTGATCGACCTGCCATGCCGAAGAACACAAGCGCATCCACCTTAATGAGCTGTGTGACTGAATCTGAGGGGGTGTCTCTCATTGGCCGTGGCCCGTCTTTCTCCAACGCCTCGCTCTGGCATTTGCTCCGCCTGCAAGCCGTGCAGCAGCTTGGCAGAGGCGTTACCATGGGAATCCCAAACCACAACACCGCCCGTTTTTCAGCTTCGGGCCGCCGCACTAGGGCGGCTTCCTGTGAGAGATCGGCGTAGTGAAGCCACTTTTTTTTTGTTTTAATGGAAAAGGAGTGGAGTGATTCACCGGGTCACTAGGAGAGACGCGGTGGTGTTGTCCACAGCAACTGTGCGATGTGAGCGAGAAGTGCATCCGCAAGGGCCACCTTCCTGTAGGGCCGTAGTGCCTTTGGGCACGGTACTTTCCACTGTGGTTAATACCACAGCTTAATGGCACACTGTGTAAGTGGAACGTAGACATTAAAATTAGAGTTTGCCAGCTATGGTGTGCTAGGTGACCGTTGAGTGTTTAAATAATGCTGCGAATGAGTTGGGTATGCTTCCTGTTTGCTGACTATATACCAACTGAACCCAAGCTTAGTATTTCAGTAATAATTTCTGATGTCCTGGCCAAGGAAGGCGCACAATCGGAAGCACATCGTGATCATTGGAAATCAAAGACTTGAGGCATATTTATTTTATGTCTGACGATGAGATGCTGCTGCATTTGAGTGCAAAAGGCTTCATCAGCGCAGTGCTTTCTGAGGCAGGGGTTGCCAGCCCTGCACCTGGAGATCCACCCTCCTGTAGGCTTTCACTCCAGCCCTAACAAAGCACAACTCATTTGACGGCTGGAGATCTCATTGCTCTCCGAATTGGCAGAATTAGGTGTGCCAAATTAGGATTAAAATGGGGAAGAGCCTATGGGATGGTAGATATCTGGGAACAGGGTTGTGAGGAGTTAAGCGTCATTCAATTACGGGGTTAGTCAGCCATGATCCTAGAGGCCAGGAAATGCCACTGGTCTTGGCTCCATCTAAACCCTTGATTACTGTAAATGTGTCATTTATCAGGCCAAATCAATGTTAGCAACCAAAGTAAACTATTCGGTGTCTTCCTATTCGGAGTAGTCAGGGAAAAGTCCTGCTGAAGAAATGTCCAGGTTGTGATGCTTGCTTGAAAATCTCCACGGGGAAGTGGTGCTTTCTGCCTGTCTCGCCATGTGTTTCTGTGGTTTTTCCTGAAGAGCTTACTCATTTGCTGCTTTCCATCTTTGTTTGTTTTCCAGAGGTTTCCTCAGCTGTTTGTCTCGACATTTGTACGACCTGTGCTTAGATGTGCCAGTAAATTAATCATGCCTCTCCAACGATATCTTCCATCCTTCTTGGGCTTTGTCTGTGGTGTCATCCCACAGAAATGATGCGATATCTTTTGAGTGAAATGAGTGGTAAATTCCGTGAAGTTATACTTAATGTAATATTCATGAAAAAAGAAGAGCAAGAGTTGGCTTCACAGTTCTCTATTATATAGCAAAAAAAGTGTCTTCATAACCATATGAACTTTAGGAGAAACATTGACAGAACACCAGCAACACTGTTTCTTAATTTGTGACACTTAAGCAACTTCACATTTCCATTGAAGAAGCTTGTGAGACAGAGGAAACTACATTAGCCAAGAAAGCTAGTTTCCCCCCCATGTGTAAACACCTGGAATCCTGAGAATTTACACACAAACCATGCTACTTACCAAAATGTAGGGTCACATGGAAGCATAATTAGGTTCTGAATACTGGTGAGAAAAAGATGTCTCTCTTGGAGATTTTCAGGAATCGACAGCAGTTTTACTAGCGTCTAGAGTGTCAAAGTATTTCAAATATGCATTTGAACCAGGTCCGCTGCAGTTACAGCCTCCTGGTCATAGGTAGCATATCCATGGGAGGGGACATTTCCAATGTATTTGGAAATTTGGATTTTGCATTCCCATTCAAATATATTTATTTCGCCACAATAAACCTGATTTTACATTTTCTCTGGCACATAAAGTATCAGCTGTTTATAAGCATTAAGAAGGATTATAAAAGTCTTCCATTCAAAACAAGGGGCTGGATTCCCTCCTATTATATTGTGCCTTGTTGTTTTTTCTTACTCAACAGTTAAATTTAACATTAACATTTAGCATTAACTGACATTAACAAATCGCTGGCATTCAGTCAACATTTGCCTTTAAATTTAACAGATAATTAAATGTAAATTTTCTTCGTCGTCTTCACGAACACAGTTTGTAAATTCTGTAAAGGCTGATCTTCCATTATGAACCGAGAAGAGACTATCATGCGGCCTTCATTTCACAGTGTTGACGATAACCTGCAATGCGACAAGAACAAATTCGGTCATAAGTTTCATGTAGGCCCCAATGCGTCGGCGAAAGGTCGACCGAGCAGAGCAGCGGCGTACAGATGCTATCAGATCTGAAGAAACCAGCGCACGCACATACTTCTCCGGTGCGGTTAACCGTTAACACGTCCGAGCAGGGTTTAGGACTTCCTGTTCGCTCGCTCTCCAGCGAGCAGCGCTGCGTTTCAGCGTGGCGCCTGAGCGTGCGCGAGTTACCCTCGCAGGTGAACGCGCTTTTAAAACGCGCCGGAGGCACCAATCCCTCGCGGCGCCTTTTCCGGCGAGCTGAGTTATTTCGTGTTGAGAGACGAGAGGGAGGAGCTTATATGGCCTCCTCCCCTTATCCTTCCTCTTGTCTTCCTCGCTTTGTTTTTCAGACGCCTGCCCGACTTGAAATGTTTCTCACTCTATACACTTTCGTTTCTCTAAAAATTCTCTTAGTTCTTTCTCTTCTTCTCTGAAAGAACAGTATGTTGCATAATCATGCTTCCTAACCCCAGCAGTAGCCCTCCCCACTGGGTAGTTTCCTTTGTCTTTAATGGCTGTGAATCATTTTTACAGTTATTTTCTGTTTGCTTAACTATAACTTTGATATGCATTTTGCACGTGTTTAATACACTATTTGCTGTAATCAACATCTTGTGATCCATTCAGGAGTCTACACCAGGTTTGTTCTCCAGGATGGTGTAGAACTCATCTTCAAAGAGTTCAAAAGAGTTCAACTCATCTTCAAAGAGTCTTAAACTTTACAAAAAGTACGGATACCTCAACAGTTCTCAGAATTGCAGTTCAGTTTTTTTGTATTAAATGTAGTCATCCTGGCCTTAAATCAACCTTTTGTTTGCGCACTATCAACTCACTTTTCTATGGAAAAGTTCCTGGCTCAATTGAACTGTGATGTAATGGGCTGCGCTCTGTGGTGCTAAAGGACAGGGAAGTGACAGAATCACTGTCTGGTTCTAGGCTGAACATGAGGCTTGGTGGTTTAACCCTTTGAAGAGCATGTTTATTTGGAATGTTTTTTCAAAGTTCTACATCAGTGTTCTAGAACAGTGGTGATTGTTACATCAGCATTAGAATGTTGAGTTAAGGACATTCTAATCACACGTTTGTGATCTCACACCCTAAAGGGTTAACTCCTGCAGCGTGTCCACTGTGGCAGTAGTGTGGCTGATTTGGGCTGCGCTGTGCTGTCTGCATCTGCCTGTCCACAAAGCAGCCACTCTTAAACCTATTCTTCCTATTCATTTTGAACTTCCCTCGACGCGAAGGAATTTGTACATTAATCTTTTCATTTTTAAATTACAGGACAGGCAAAACAGTTGATGAGATTTCTCTCAGCTTTGTCAAGGATTTTTGCTATTTATTATACTGCACCTCAGGCCTTGCATCATTTCTTTCAGTACAAAATTGTCCTGTCTTTTATCGTAGATTCATGTTAGGAGACTGTAATATGGCAAATAGAAAAGCCAAGAATAGTGAAAAACATATTGAAATATTACAAAATGTATTAATAAAATAAGCATTAAATAAAGCATGCAATAAGATGGAAGACTTTTGAATTCATAATGTTGGGTTTTAAAGTATTTTGGAACATGTTATTAAAGGTTGGATGCCATACGTAGATAATATGAATTTTCTATTTTCAAAACACATTTAGAATGTGTTCACATTTTTTGGAGGTGACTTTCCCTTCCTCTTTATCCAAGCAAGCAAAAGTAATGACAATGTATTTATTGGAACTAATTTGTCAATTTGTCCATTTCTCATACAAAAACCATTTGGGCCTAATTTCAGTGAACAAAAATGTGCGATCGCAGACAACAAAATTAATGTGTCCAGGGAATGCCTACGCCTTTATAAAGTCTTAGCTTTGTAAACAGACACGTGCTAGGAGCAATTTTCTGCGTGGTATACTCACGTTCTTCTCACGCGGCTAATTTCAGGCATTTGCTTACTCAGTTGCTCTGATATCCTTTTAACTTTGCCTCCTGCACAGTGGGAACCAATTAGCTCTCACTTTGGGTCAGCAGACTGTGGGTCGAAGGTCAGGCGAAGCGCTCAAAAGTCACGCTGCACAGGAACACATGAGGTCTCCCTCACATGCACTGAATCATTTTAAAATGGAAATCGAGGGGATTGCAAGCTATGCGTTTGCGATAGCGTGCGGTTAGTGATAAAATTAGCCTTTGATCCAAATTGTCTGGCCATTGAAGCTTCTGTTGAATTAGCCAAGCTGTCTGATCTCTGATGTGCTCGTTACGCTGCCCTCAGCTTGCAATGGAGCAAGAGATCATGGATGAGTAGAGAGAGAGGAAGAGGGAGGGAGAGAGAGATAGAGAGGGATAGAGAGAGGGAGAGAGAGAGACTTGACAGTACACAAGCAGAGATAACATACAGACTTCTTTGTGATGAATTGTGATTCTATGCCAAAAGCATTGCTTACAGAGAAAAATAGAGAAAGAAACTGAGACATTTGCCAATACAAAACCAAAGATTTCCAGCCTGTGTTTTTTGCGAGCTGTGAGTTATGATGGCATGCTGATTTGTTTGGCTGACACACGGGGGGGTGGTGGGGGGGGCATAATGTTTTGACGCATAAAGCTGACAACAGTCAATCCTGTCACCTCATTAATTAGCGCCTCTCTGGGAAGGCGCAGACGAAACAAACAGGAAATTAATTGTAGCACGCAACGCAGCATCGCCAGCAGTACATCCAGCTCACAGAGGCGGCCTAAAGGCCTACCCCACAAGGCCACACAGCATAGCGAGCTCACGCTAACCCCACACCACCTGTTTATCTTTCACCTCTAAATGTGTTTGCCTGGCCTTGTTTGTGGTTTTAGGTGCTGTGTCAGCCTTTGGTTTTTGAAGCTTTGAGTGCTTTCAACATCACTTGGCAAGACTGTGGCCCCTCTTCTCAGACTGAGAAATAAGAAGTTGTTTTGCAGTAACACCGTTTTTCGCTTGATGGTCCTGTAATCTAATGAGGGCAGGTTGGAGGGGGGGTACACAAAGGAATCTTCCTTGTGTGGAAGCTCTAGGTTTTTCTCATTTACTTTTTTGTTCATTGACTCGTTGACTAGTTTATCTTTAGCCTTTTATAGTTTGTCTTTGCAAATTTTGGGAGATGGATTTTTTTTTTAAAAACAGCTAGGATTGGAAATTTGAGTTGTTTATGTGTTTTGAGTCAGAAAAGATAAATGACTTCCTTTATCATTAACTTCCTATCATCCAGATGGGTGTTTAGTGCTCAGCAGTGTTTGATTTATCTGGTCTTATGGTGTGTGTTCTGGAAAAGACTACTGAATGAAGTGATGTGATCATTCACAAATGCCGTTTGCCTGCAGTGCTTTTGAATTTGAAATCACTACGCGAAACTCATCCGCTATTAAATGTACAGGTTGTTTTTCTGAAAGCTCACTGCAACGGTGGTTTGTAATGAAGGAGTTGCACTTCATGGGATGGTGGACCTGACTCAGATACGAAAAGTGAGTTTCAGCAAAGCCTGGTTTTTGCTAAAATGTCGTAAACGACCCGCTGTGCTCACACTTCCCAGCAGGCCTTCGTTTGAATCTTCCTTAGTCATATTTCTTATTCGTAATACATTTCTTTCGGCTTTTAAGTGCGGGTTCCTTTTGAGCTATCTCTAAATATTTATTTTAAACAATGAAAAATGTGAAATCTGAAGCGTCATGCACATCCTGTACCCTTGAGCCCACACTATTATCGTGTTTGTACAACACCGGTAATATTTCTACAGTACAGTGTCTCCCCCAAACCCTTTTGACATAGAAGAACAGCCAAGGTCGAGTTACATCAGTCTGTGAGCGTAGTGATATGGGAAAGATGGCTCATTCACATCCTGTGCACCGCTTAACCACAACATCACTTCTCAGCACTGAGCACCGTGAAGCCTTAATTAATCTTCCACGTTACGCTGGAGATGAACAGTCCCCATCATCGTGCCTATTAGATATGAGTTAGGCCGCGTTCAGACACAATCTGGCAATGCGGGGAAAACGGCAGTCCTCCCATTCATTTGAATGGGCGGTAGTGCATTTAGGCAGCGGGAGCAGGGACCGCATGGGCTGCAGAAATAAACCACAGCGGCCGTGCGGGACGAAGTGGAACCAGAATCAACTTTTGCCGTAACGCAACCCGACGCCACGCTGCGGTGGCCAATCGTGTAAGCTGGCGAAATTAAACCAGTGATACAAATGCAGTCTCTTTCTATTGTTAAATATTATAGTGAGTAAAAGAAATAACAAAAGTATGTATTAACAGCTTGTGTGTACTGTCCTACAAACAAATGCACTCACTTTGTTTGTGTGTGTGCGCACGTGCGTCTTTTGTGACAGTGAAGATACTACAGCGATGATAATCAAAAGGAATTCTACAGATCTTTTAAGCCAACGTGACGTCAAACAAATGGGCCATGTAGTGACACGCCCACATCTCCGCACAACCCTGCGGGAAGGTGCCGCATTGCCTGATCCGGCCTGAATGCAGCCTTAGCTTTCTGTTTCTTCCCTCAGACGTGTGTACACAAACCCGCAAGCTTCCTGTTCAGTCAGGATATTTAAAAAGAGTTACAATAAATGGGTCAGGTACATTTGATTGTATTTTATTCTTTTTTTGTTTTAAAACAAAGAGAAATAACCAGAAAGAGATGTGATGAAATTTGGATTCATGTCTTTAACAAGAAAGGGGAAAGAGATCCTTGCTTCTTCAAGAGAGTGTTTTTTTGTGCAGTTTTCATGGAGTGCTTTGACACATTTTCCAATTTGTCAATTGCCGTCTGTCCTTTTGGGCAGCTGGATGAAGGTGGACTCATCTGTCGTGTTCTTCCCTCACATCTTCCATTCATCCACTTTCTTGAACTGCTTGTTCCTGGTCAGGTCCTCAGGGGTGCTGGAGCCTATCCCAGAATGCACTGGGCGAGAGGCAGGAACACACCCTGGACAGGTTGCCAATCCATCGCAGGGGCCACACGCCATTGACTCACACATTCATACATACGGGCACATTTACTCTCCAGTTAGCCTAACCTGCATGTCTTTGGACTGTGGGCGGACACCAGAGTACCCGGAGTGAACCCGTGCAGACACGGGGAGGACATGCAAACTCCACGCAGCTGGGTCCTGACTGGTACCTTCTTGCTTTGAGGCGACAGTGCTGTTCACAGAATTGTCGAGCCACAACCCTCTCCCATATTTGGTGGGCTTAATGCTTTATGCGCAGGTGTGTTGGCCTGTGTATGGAGCATCACTCCATTTTGTAGAACTGTGCTACACCCTGCTCCACAGCCACAGTTACCTCTGTCACCCTGATTCCCATAGTCTAGAGTCTACCAGAGCTGGGTGAGACAGGTATGGAAAATAATTTTGAAAGAAAAATTATTTTGACACGCTGGAAGATCGCTGGAGAATTTCCGAGGACCCGCATTACAAACCAAATCGTACATAAGGATTCATCTCTGTATATTTAGCGCAGAGGACAGTCAGTTCTGAAGTGGAGGAAAGTGGATTGTTTACTGTTGGTAAATGCTAAAATCGGACAACTGGCTTATGGAAAGGAATGTGTTTTCAGGGTGAGTGGAGTGATGTAGCTTGTAGGGGATGGCGGAGGGGATGGGCGCACACGGTCTCATACAGTGTCAGATCTGGAGGCGAGCGGTTGGCTGACGCACATGAGGAATTCCAGACCTGCTATCACTGGTCGGCCTTGCGTGATCTCTGTGAAACATCAGCTATCAGCTGTGCCGGGCTCCTGATAGGGAGAGTTCAGCGCATGTCTGTTCACGAGCCTGTGTGCGCCTGGGCGATTTATGCTTCTGCCGGCGTGTTTACGGGAAGAGTGAGGAGGAAGGGGAGTCATTTTTCGGAGTCTCTGTGTATACACGCGGGACTGGAGGAGGACTCCGTAGTGTCCATTTGTGTCTGCTTTCGGTCTTTCTGAAACATCTGTCCTGACAGGTCTGCTCCTCTCCCCCAAACACCACCCCCCACCCCTACCCCGTTAACCCAAGCTAGTCTCTACACGCCCGCTGGTCAGTCATTAACATCCTGCTCCAGTCTTTGCCGTGGGCAACTCCAGCTCGGAGATCATAATCGTAAACGACCGTGGTTTTTTTCCACGTGAATCCTGAAGGTGTGAGTGAGGGATTCGGGGAAAAATCCCAGTGCTCTTGATCTGAGTGACGGGCTGACACGTCGCCCTCG
The DNA here is from genome assembly GCF_018555375.3 of Anguilla rostrata. Classification (NCBI taxonomy): domain Eukaryota; kingdom Metazoa; phylum Chordata; class Actinopteri; order Anguilliformes; family Anguillidae; genus Anguilla; species Anguilla rostrata. The sequence continues at coordinate 32,086,263 of NC_057944.1, read as the reverse complement.
GCAACCTCGATGCCACCGATACAAGTGGAGACACGCTGAGGTTTTTTCTCCCGGAATCTCCTGCATTGCCTCACTCCTGACAGGAAGAACTTGCCTCTGTTTCACTCTTCTCACAAACCATAGACTTTTCCAGTAATATTACAAAAAATGTGCTCCGATGATATTTTTGCACACTCGTGGTTTTATTTGAAACTGCTCCATTTCCTTTTTAGTGGCTTCGTTTACGAGAAAAAATCCTCCAACAAATTACATTACGTTTATTTGGTGGGCACTTTTATCCTAGGGGACGTACAGTAAGTGCATACTGGAGGTAATTGGAACAACTACAAAACACAGGCCCGACATGGTACAATGCTCATTATGCAGCAGTTATTCATAGCCATGAACACAGTAAATCCAGTTCACACAGTAAACATTACTCTCTGACCTAACCTATGGCAAGTCAAACTAGGAGGCATGACAAGCCACAACATCAGGATAATGATACAAAGTACAATATAAGTGCTGGATGGAGGTACATGTAACAAGAAAGTGACACAGGAGGTAGTGTAACATGAAAGTGCTATAGGAACAGAGTAGAGGGAGTCGGAGTGCTGGCCTGATGCTAATCTGGTTACCATGGGGCCCGGTTCTTGTTCTAACTGGTCACATTCTGCTGCCGGTTGAGCATGTGATGCCTTTATGACATCAAGGAAGAGGGAGTTTTCCTCAGCATCAGAATGGGCGGAGCTATCACGTGCCGCCATGACTCGCTGTCATCACCGACTCATCTTCTACAGAGAACAAATTGATTTGATTGGTTCATATATATAAGTGGGGGTGCCGTGTGGTTTGATCCGGGTTTATCCCAAGGTCCATAGACATGCAGGTTAGATTAACTGGAGACTCTACATTGCCAGGGAATGGTGAATTAATGTTGTGTGTGTGCGTCCTGCAATGGATTGGCGACCTGTCCAGGGTGTATTCCCAATGCACGCTTGGATAGGCTCCAGCACCCCCTGTGGCCTTGACCAGGAATAAGCGGGTGTAGATGATGGATGGTACTGTTAGTGCCCTCCCCCCAAAATATCCTGTTTGTTGCCCCCCTCCCAAAGTTGAAATGAGATCTATATCCTTGGTTTCCGGTGACCAGTTCTGCTCCTCGGAGTAAAATGTGGAGTACAATGTTTTGTAATAATTAGACTCTAACTGTTATACGAGTAGATAAAACGTACTCCAAAATTCACCCTCGTCAGAGTAGATTTAATGCTGAGAACAGTTGTGCTGTGTGACAGGCATGCGCTAACACAGATGAGCGCACTGTGGCGTCCGCCCACCTTTGCCTCTGATCCCTGACCTACTCGGTGTTCCCGCTCCAGAGAAGAGGTCCTCTGGATAATACTGGGAAACGGGCGCTGAGAGAAAACACGCAGTGTCCTCGGTCTTCCTGTCTGGTGGTTTCCGTCTTCGTGCAGAGCTTTGGCTCTGTCCCTTTCTGCTCCACCTCACTTTTGTCACCTTCGTCCTCCCGTGTCTGTTAAAACACTCCCGGGTTAGCGTTTCTTCACGGCGAGCGCTTAGACCTCAGGTTGGATGGGCATCGGGGTAAAGCTTAAAGGTTGCCTGTAGGACAGTGTCATTGTACGCTTGAGCGAGGTGCTTGAGCTGAATTGCTCCTGTAAAATGTCCAGCTGTATAAATGGATACTGTCTAACAATGAGGGGAGAAAATAGTGTAAGTTAAGAACATCTGGATAAGAACATCTGCTAAATTACCCGTCATGTAATGAAAACTCTGGCAGATATCCGATGTGACGGTGCTGGTGATGTCTGGAGAAACTTCGCCCCCTCCCCCTTCCCCCCTCCCCCCTCTCTCTGGCCCTGGGGGTCCCGGCTTGCGGCTTTAACGGCGTAATGAGCGCGCTCACTTAGATCCCGGCTCAACTGCAAACAGACCCCCGCGTTCCCTCCTGTCTGATGGAGCTGATTAGCGGCTGCAGCAGCTCCCTGGCGCTGGGGACAGGGGGCGGGGCTTAACGCGCTGATGGCCCCGTCTGCCTGGGCTGCCTCAGGATGCTTGTGCAACAAAGATTTCTATCTTTTATTTATTTTTTTATTTTAAACAAAACAAAAAATCGCACGGCTGACTTGGCTGTTCAGGTACTTGTTAGGTATTGTTATTTTCAAATTAGTGCCACATTTTTTCCCCCATATTTTAGGAATGTTACATTTTAGGAATTCAGAAGATTTTTTTTTTTTTTTTTTTACAGAGCGACTTGCACAGCCTTTTTTTATCCCCGTTTGTCCCCCATTAATTCCTTCATTCCCTCTTCTGGTCTGAGGCCCTACCTGCCGCTGCACTGCCCTTGCACTTAGTTTTTGCTCCTTCCACATGGCTGAGCTGTGCAGTCATTCCATCTCAGCATTGCCCTGAGAACTAGACCTGGATCCAATACATATTTGAAATTCTTTAATTCTTCAGATGATGGTAAAAACAAAAAAAACTTCTGCAGATTCTTTCATATGAAAGAATATTTCTTTCAGTTTCTTTTTGAAAGTTTACTGTTGTCTCAGGGGTTAAGTATTTAAATTATTTGACCCAGGTGCACAGAGAACTAGGGCTGTGGTTCAGTGCATCATCTGGTATCCTCTTTGTTTATACCTTTATTGTTCTGAGCTTGGAGTGTGTTTTAATCTTGAAGTCGTAGTTTCAGTCTGAGGAAGAGTGTCATCATTGAGAAATTTAAGTTAGTTTTACTCTTGAGAAGAGGTCGTTTTAAGCTTTAGAAGATTCAGTTTTAATCTTGAGAAGAGGTATTTTGAAGCTTTAGTAGAGTTCGTTTTAGTCTTGAGGAGTGCCAAAGATGGAGAGATGTACGCACTACATCCTACAAGAGCTTTATTTTCCTGTCAGAGGAACTTCCTGGTGGAGGACGTGCATTTGTATGATGATATTTTTAATCTTTGTAATCTTCTCTGAGCACTGGCGCGTTTGATTAAATTTCCTGTGCGGTGTCTGTACGTGTCTGCGAGGTTGAGTCTGGGCCAGAACTCTGGGAGACACTTTGACGGACATTATGAGTGTTTAGATAGCCTCTCTTTGGTTCCACAACAATTTTTTATTCCGTTTATTTTTTTAAAGACATCTGTTAAGCGTTAGGTTGGTTCGTCAAAGACGTCTGTCTTGCAGATCTGAACGAAGATCACTTTAGAAATTATAAATTCTGAGGCTGTTAACGTCTGCTAAAGTTGAGCACTTTTTATATAAAGGTTTTATATATCTAGGAGAAGCAGCCACTCACCCGGCTATAAGGTTATGGGTAACAGAGTCTAGACACAAAGAAAAGATATTGTTGCCAAATGCTTCGGTAAAGTGGAACATAACGATTGGCTGGTGTCCAGATAGCTTTCCTTTGTGTTCAATAAAAGGTTTTTATGAAAGCGCGCCAGCTCTTTGTTTTGAGCCAGCAGCAGTGGGAGCTGTCGTTTAGAATCCCTCTCATATTCTCATGCCATTAATGGATGGGACTGAGAGGAGGTCGATAGATAGATTCGTTTCCCATGATGCCCAGATGAGGCCCTCTGAGCATGTCACGTGACTTGTGTCGGGTCACAGGTCCAGTCATGTGACTTGGCAGTGCACTTGGAGCAATTGGGGCAAAAACGGGCGCTGAACACCCGCAACCCCCCCAGCCCCAAACTGTGCCCCAGCAAGGATTTGGAAAGGGTGCTGACCCTAATGGTTTTTAATCGGGTCCTCAACCTGAAACATTAATAGTGAGTGATTTAATCTTTATCGTGTCGCTTTTCACCTTTTACCACACCTTGAAAAACCAAGAGAAATTATGGAGGTATTTGCAAACTCTGGGAAAACACTACACAGTCAAGAAGATGTACAAGTGATCAAAATGGCAGTGAACAAATAGGCAGATGGATCAGAAAAGGAGCAGAGAAGAATCCCACTGTGCAAGGAGTGTAAACGTGGGCCATACCCAGTGTGGCTAAAATATGTGGGTCTTAGGCTTGTTAAAACTTTTATTTCTTACTTGTTACATGACAGGCATTTAGCAGACACTCTTATCCAGTGCGACGTACATAACCTTTTACTCCTGTGCCATCACGTCATTCCCATGGCGACTTTCTTCTTTGCCATTTTTTAACGCACACCCTCCTTGTGATCTTAGTGTAGTTTTTTTTTTTTGCCATTGTTGCCATGAGAATGCTGTGAATAGATGTACCTTAGCAAAACAAGAAAGGTTAGAGGTTTGAGTGGCAAAACTACACTTGAGTTGCATTAAAAAGCAACACTTCATGCCAATTTGATTCAGTTTGGTTAGCAACGCAATTATCAGGGGAACTGATTATAAAGCATTTATTTTTTGGGGGAAAATGGACTCATCAAAAAACATGAGTAGATTTAATGGGGCCCTCGATAAAACAAAACTGATGGAATTTGCAGTGTGTACAATAATAATGACATTGAGCCTTTTTAATGGCTTGGATGAGAGTTATAACAGTTCTAATGTGAACGCTTTTACCCTTTGGTATGCATTTCGAGTGAGTTTAAGCTGCTAGTAGTACGATACATCTCCTTTGAGTGAGGAATTAATCAGCTTTATCAGGTGATACACGCATGCTTTGGTTCTTTCTCTCCTGTTCTCTTTCCCTTTCACTCTCAGTGAGGGTGGGGTCAGGGCTGAGAAACCGAATCTTATGTGCATCACAGTCTGTGTCTATATTAAAGTTAAGTGCCAAAGACCACAAATGACTGTCAGTGATGTTTATTTTATGCATTTTTCAGTTCAGTCGTTATAATAATGATGATGCTGATGATGAGGATGATAACAGTAACAATAAACAGCTAGGTGAGAGGTGAGCGTGTGCTGATAAGAGATTCTTGCTATGTTCTCCTGAACAGCCCTCAGATCACTGAACGCAGGAGAAGCCTCCTGGCGTCCGGTCATGTGAAAGCTAAAGCTGCGCGCGTCTCTCTCCGGTCCGTCCGTCCCCCCACCCCACCCCGGGCCGGTTCCTACAAATGCAACCTCTCTCTCTCTCTCTCTCTCTCTCTCTCTGTTTCCGGTGCCTTGGAAACACGTTGTTGTCGTTGCTAAACGGCCCTCCAGAATTAGCGTGTAGTTGAGTCACCGTATTAACCGACAAAACTCAGCTTCTCGGATGCGCTCTGTGCCACTTCCTGAAATGAAGTCAGGAAAGCAGCCTGCTTTTAGGGAAGTGGTCACACCTGGGAAAAATGGCCCACCTTGCAGCCTGTGAAACTGGCTTGTCTGTTGTGTTTCAAAAAAGAAAAAAAAAGGCAGTCAACTGCATACTACATTGAGACTTTGAGCCCTCATATTTACACTGCTTTTTCAAGTCTAAAGGGGGGGGTCCCACACACATGGGAGAGGAGAGAGATAAGGGGGACAGCTGTGTGTACACATATCAGCCCTCTCTCTCGCCAGCTATTGTGGGTGCTGGCCTTGATAGCTGTTTCAGTGACAGGGCGCTTAGAGGTAGAGCGCCCACACACACACACACACACACACACACACACACACACACACTACACACACACACACACACACACACACACACACACACAACACACACACACGCACACACACACACACACACAACACACACACACACACACACACACACACATCACACACACACACACACACACACACACACAACACACACACACACACACACACACACACACACAGACACATACACACACACACGCATACACACACACACACACACACACACACACACACACACACACATACACACACACACACACGCACTCGCGCACATACAAGTTTACTGCAGCATTTCTGCAGTGTTGTGTTGTGCTGGATAAGCCCGTGTCTGACATGACGCACGCGGCCTGGAATGGGTGAGTCTGATTCCACACCGGTTTCCTCTGGCGGTATGATCTTTGGCGCGGCAGAACGGCAGAATCGGGCTTTGCGTGACTGTGCTTGTTGCTCAGAATCTGTGGCTTTAGTGGAGGCCAGAGAAATCTAATCTGTGTTCTTGAGTCCCCTGTCACTTCTCTGTTCCTGTCCCATCGGCACACACATGCACCAACGGACCTGTGACCTTCACTCTAGTTTGTGGTGCATAATCAATAGTATTTCTGGAAATTCTAATTCATCGTATAGCTCTTGTTGGCGCTGTCTGCTGCTTTTCAATATTTAACCCAACTTTTCAATGCCTGATTTTCAGTAACTCTGATTTTCAGTTGTTTTATTTTTTTGTTTTACATTACTTTTTTTCCATGTTAAGCTATTGCAAAAAAAAAAAAGAGATGCGTTTTCAAGAACAGTGCACATTTTACCGGTGAACAAAATGTGCTTTTGCGCCTGAGCGTTTTCCGTGCTTCCCTGACATCACTACGGAGAAGGCGTCTGACATCTCACTGACGAGGAGGAGAGCAGGGAGGAACCCGCTTCAACCAAACCTTCATTCTCCGCATTACACCCCGCAAGAAAAAAAGAAAAAGGAACCTGCTTGGCATGTTTTACGTCATCCGTGCGTGTGCTCCTCTGGCACGCCGTTCCTGATGACTGAAAAAAGGCAGATGATATTAATATTAATATTAGTGTAAGACTCGTGCGCCGTGGAATAGCAGAAGTGACTCCGTTTAATATGTTCGCTGAAGAAACGGGCACCTGGGAGAGGAGAGCGATAGGAGGGACAGCTGTGTGTACACATAGCAGCCTTCTCTCTCACCAGCTGCTGTGGGTAGCGGGCCTTGCTAGCTGTTTCAGTGACAGGGCGCATGGAGGTAGAGCGCTCAGCAGCAAGGTCTTTTAAAATGAATGTGTCACGTAATAGGTCTTAATTCTGTTGCCCCCCCCCCCCCCAAATGGAGGCATTTACGTGAAAAAAATTTTTTTTATGAGGGTTCCGATTTTCGCTGTGCTCACAGGCATGTAGATCGACAAATAAATATTTTGGCCTCTGTATGGACTGGCACGAAGCCCACTAAGCGAGATTCTTTTCTGAGATGCTCGTTTTTTTGTCTTTTGGTTTCATCTTTTTTTCACATAACCTGGTAATTCTTCTCAAGAGCAGACAATTTAATAAGGTGCTGACCAAACTCTTTCCTTCCATCGCTTGCCCCTCTGTGATGGGTGTATCTGGCTGCTAAGCTTTTCACGGTTGTCTTCAAAAACAAGTCGACAGAAAAAGAACAGATCATTCCCTGGCACTCTTCCTCTCTCAGTTCCAAGGCAAGGCTCGGAGGTAGTTTACTGAAATGCCTACAGGTGAGAAGCTTCAGAAGAATTTGTGTGGCAGTGCGCTCTTCCTCTGTCTTTCTCGGCTACAGTGTCACTAAACAGCAACATGTGGCTCTAAAAAATCCGAGAATCAACATCACGAGGACTCAGTGGGGCTCCCTGACCCCCCTGACCCTCGGCCCCTGACCCTTGTCTGTGATGGCCACGGGGCCGGTTGGGGTTTGTGTTCAGCTAAAACTCCGCACCCAGCTCGCACCCAAGAACCCGGGCGAGCTGAGCCCCAGTGTAATCAGCAGTCAGTAACCGCTTTTTACTGCGTTAAGGCCTGAGAGACGGTGAAAACCCCACAGGCCCTGTGGCTCTGCAGAGCCAGGGTCGGGGGTCCCTGCCGCACAGGAAGCCTCTGGCCGAAGCTCTGCGCTGGGGGAACAGAGGAAGAGCGTGGGGAGGAAGTCGATCAGTAACCCCCCCCCCTTCCCCCAGTGAAGGAGAAGAGCGCAGCGGCGGTGGCGAAATCCAGGCATGTTTAATCTCGCACCGTAACTGCCGGAGCCGCGCCCCGCAGACTGAGTCATCAGTAACGAATTGGCCCTCAGCGTGCACCCCCCCGCCCCCCGGCTCGCCCTGCCCCGCCCCTCTCCACTCCTCGCCTTGCTCTGCTGTGCGTCTCTCGGCTCGGAGTGCCAGGAGCCGTCTGGTGCGGGCCGTCCCGTCCATTGAAAGGTGCTTGCCTGACAGGCACAACAAAAAGGCAGAGGCACTCCCTGACAGATTTAGGGACCATATCTGCGCTCGTGCTGCCCACCCCTCCCCCCCCCCCCCAAACCTCTTCCAACAGCCACGACCCGAGGACAAACGGCCCAGCTATTTCTTGCCCCAGGTGTATTCTAAATCTGTGGGTGCGTCAGTTCTGTAGCAGCACAGTTCCTGCTGTCGCTGCTCTTCAACTCTTCATCTCTACAGAAGAAAACAAGCAGCTATTTCAATTTAGCCTCACAAGCAAATCTGCCTCAAAAATCTCTCTTCTAATATGGTGGAATTAACCATGGGCATTAAGCAGGCATTAACCATGTGAGCCAGGTTCTTCTGCATGTTTTACGTGGGTTTCGGTCATCGGTACCAACGCTAACTCTGTTAGACCTGGCTGCAGTTCGCTCAAGTGTAACTCCTGTTCTGACAGATCTGTCCTTCTCTGTGGCAAAGGGCACGGCAACTGCTCTCTGGTGACTCAACAGAGAAGGGTGAGTTTACAAAACACAGCCGGTGCTTGCACTGACAACACGCAGGTTGTTGGTTAATGCAGTGGGCCCTTGGGGGTGCGGGTGCACGGCATTAACAGAGGAAGTGAAGCAAGAGTTGCTGCACACGTGAGTTGTATCTCCAAAAAAATAAAGTACAAATTTTCTTTTGAGACTGGTGGGTTGGGGGGAAAAGGGGGCTCAAATTATTGTCCCAGAGTACAAGCACCCTGAAAATATCACTTGTAATTGTCCTGATCAATGGCCAATTGACCTGGGTCAGATACAGGTTGGAAACATTTTAACTATTTGGATGCTGGTAAGATCTGAACAGTCCTGCTGATCCCTAAGAATTTTATAAACTAAACTTGCTATGAATCGTAGTGTACACTCTCGCATGTAAGGAGGATTTAGTGCTGAATGTGGCTGAAAAAGGATGTTTCTTTTAAAACCTGTTGGTAATCCACAGGGATTTTTTCTGGCATCTAAAGGGTTAAAGTAGTTGAGATAAAACAACAGGCTCTGGTATTTTGCTAAAACATCGTGATTCTCAGCTCGTCTTATGCTTCCGTTCAATCTGCAGTTCTTGTTAACCACGCAGTTATGCAAGCGCAAATGCTTTTTTTCTACTTCTTCAGAAAAACAGGCTGGCAAGGTCAGTGATTGCCAGCTGAACTCATCAGATAATCATTTTATCTTTTGTCTGAGAAGGCGATTTGCGCCTCAGTTCGTTAAATTTGAAATCTGAAGTCGAATTTTGGCCTTTGTGTCTGACAGGACAGTAAATTACTTTCTGCTGCTTGCTTTAATAGTTTTTTTATTTTATTTTTTTGCAATTATACAATCAATATAATAATAATCTCCATTTCCTTTCCATATCTTTCCAGCGAGATAAAGCATTCCATTGATTTGTGAAGGACCAAAGGTCAGCTAATGCTTATTCCGTATGCTTGCGAGAGCTATTGCCTGTGCACAGTAAGCTAAAGATGGCTCCCGCCCCTCATGATATTGCCACGATTCAGTCTGTCTGGGTTTCAGTGGTAACGTTCATGTACAAAGCTCCAAACTCAGCACGCAATGCATACCCTTTAGGGCTGCCTGGCTATATTTAATGTATGCTTCTCTGGTTGGGGACAGTGCTAGTGTGCAACATGCAATTTACATATCGCTGAGGAAACCAGCAGCATGGGTGCGGATTGCACCACAATACAATTTTGAAATTCTTTTTATATATCCACAAAAGATATTAAAAGGTGTGTTATTTTCCACACCTTTTGAATATTCAAGATAAGAAGAATTTTCAGAGCAAACTATGGAAAACCACTTGCCCAAATGTAAATAAAATGAGGGGGGGAATAGAAATCTGAGCAACCAGAGCCTGCATACTCATTTCAGGTCATTCCACAGATAGGGCGTATCAATACGACCAAACGCTTTCAAGACACTTGGACTTTTATTTATTTTTTAAAAAATGGTGAATAACTTAAAAACAGTGCAAATTAAATTGAAATGGCAGGTCAGTGCATTGCATTGTGTAATGAAACAAAGTTTCCTTAATACGTTTTCCTTTTTTTAAATTTTGTAATTAATGCTATTCTTGAGCTTCTGAGGGTTGCAGTCCTCTGCTTCAGAGGAATAATTCTGTACCAGACCAGTGTCCAAAATGAGCGTCAAATGAAGCATTTAAGGCAGTATATGGCTGGGCCTCGCGTGTCTAAGTCGACGCTTTCTCTGTAATTGTCTGCGCCACGGGACATTGACTTACCACGGGACGCGAATAGCCGAGTCTCATTCACAAATACACATTACACACTTAGCTCCAGTGTTCAGAAGTCATTCCAGTACGTTTATGATTGAAGTACGTAGGTTCCAGGGCTCAGCCGTTCTGCAGAAGACAGATGTATTCCACATGACGATGTAACGAGGCGGTTGTGGCATTTCCCACAGAATGCGAGAAGTTCCAGAGCCCCCAAATCACCAGGGTTACATAAAAGGCTGTTTTAAACTGCTAGCTTGCAGATGGAGAAGGAGAAAAGAATGAAAATCCAGTGTCTCATTTTTTTTTTCTTCCTCCTCTGTGTGGTGGGGGGTGGGGGTGGGGGGGGGGGTGGGGGGGTGGAATAAAAACCATAATGTTCTTCTTGTTGCTCTTTGAAGATTCTACTCCAACCCTTCCCAATCCACCCCCTCCCCCCTCTTCCCTAAAGCCTCATAGAGGTAAATGAATATATGTAATTTTACATACACACACACACACACACACATGTCCACGGGTCATGTGACCTTTGAACGACCAATCCAGTGGCAGGGTCACACAGTGGACTCGCTGCGAAACATCTTGGATTTGAGCGTCCTGAGGCTGAGCATGGCCGAGCTGGTCTCCGACTGCAGGGCCTCGGAGAAGCCCCCGTCATAGGACCGCCGACTCTGCGACTTGCGCTTGATGGAGTTCTGGATGGTCTCCGAGGTGAAGTAGTAGACGATGGGGTCGAAGCAGCAGTTGGAGGTGGCGATGCAGAGGGCGACGGGGTAGATCATCCGGACCACGGACTCGGCGAAGCAGCCCTCGAGGGACTTGCTGCGGACCATGGCGTAGAAGACCAGGTTGACGTTGTAAGGGATGAAGCAGAAGCAGAAGATGAGGAGGTGCACCACAATCATGCGCAGGATCTTGGTCTTGTTCAGCTGCCCACCGCGGTTGAGGGTTCGAGGCCTGCGGAGCGTCTGGAGCACCATGGCGGAGCAGACCACGTTGAGCAGCAGCGGGATGAGGAAGCCCACCGTCTCGATGAACACCACCACCTTGGACAGGTGCTTCTTCCACTGGTTGGAGGAGAAGTTCTCGAAGCAGTTGGTTTTGTTGTCTCGGATGAAGCTGGTCTCCAGTTTGAACCCCGTGGGGAGGCTGCCGGCCAGCACCAGCACCCACACGGCACAGCAGACGATCTTGGCGTTGCGCTTGGTCCGCACCATCCGCGACTGCAGCGGGTAGACGATGGCCAGGAAGCGGTCCACGCTGATGCAGGTGAGGAAGAGGATGCTGCCGTACATGTTGGTGTAGAAGAGGGAGGCGGAGAGCTTGCACAGCACGCTCCCGAAGGGCCAGTCGCGGTTGATGAAGTAGAAGACGCGCAGCGGCAGCGTGAGGACGAAGATCAGGTCGGACACCATCAGGTTGATCATGTAGGTGGTGGTCTCGTTGCGCAGCTTGAGTGAGCAGGTGAAGATGTACATGGCGGCCATGTTGGTGATGAGCCCCACCACGAACACGATGCTGAACATGGTGCTGTACAGCATGTATTTGAAATCATCGTTCCGGGCGCACACCTCCGTGGTGTTGTTGCTCATCTTTGGGGGCGGGGAAGAACGAGCGGGCAATTTTTTTCGGCGTTAAATCGCTAAAGCGGAACTTTCGGAAAAGAGGTTTCTGTCCGTCCTGAAACCCAACATTTGCGACGTGCAAAGCAAAAAAACAAAGAGCAGCTGTCGGTGGTTAATGAGAGATTCCTCACCCTCGGCAGCCTGATGGAAACAAACCGGTTTAAGGTCTAAATGCTTATTGGACCTCGCTCCATCGGTGTTCCTGCGCCTGTCTGCGGGCTAGCTCTTACGGGGGAAAGCTCTTCCCCTGGAGACTCCCTCCTTCCCTCCCCCACCCCCTTATCTGCCTGGTCACCGTGCAGGACACCGGCCCGACGCACGGAGAGGGAACTCTACTTACTCAGATCGCTGCTCTTTTCCTGTTTCTCTTCTAGTCTCCGGTCAATGGAAGCCAAATCAAATACAATGTCTGTATCCGCAGGGAGCAGAGATATTAAATCTAACTATTCTCCACTCTGGTTTCCCCTCCCTTTGCTAAGATGCAACATGTTATTTTTTTTTCTTTAAAAAAAAAAAAAAGGAAGTTGCTCCAAATCCAGTTTTGTAAATCCTCTTTGAGAAATGATCCAGGTCGATTGAGCTGTGGTCTGCTTTGGTTTGAAAAAAATAAAAATAAATAAAAGACGACGTGCAGACGATGGTGTAGCTCCTGCTGCCGTGCTACTGATAAGGTGGCTCCAAAAGTTTTTGTCGTTTGTCAGCAGTCAGTCTCTCCTTCTCTCTCTCCCTCTAGCAGTGAGCGTCTACATGCATGTTTCAGTGGTATATGTGCAGCAGCGTCGGTGGGTGGCTCTCTCTCTCTCTATTTCTCTTTCTCTCTCCCTCTTTCCCTCCCTCCTCTCTCTCTCCCCTGCCTCTCTCTCTCTGTCGTGGCCTGAGGGGTCTGACTCTGCTTCGTAGGAAAGCGGTTGCAGAGCCAGGGAAGGAACTCATTCGCTGCCGTGGTATTGTGTCACCAGTTTGTAGGAAAGACCTGGTGGGAGAAGTCTCTGCCTTGGCCCCTCCCTTTCCTTCTCCCTCCTCCTCCTTTCTTTCTTTGTGTAATGGCATGCCCTGTGGACTACAGAGCAAGAGAGCACAGATTAGAAGGCTAGGACAAGGTGCCTTTGGAGTTCTTTTGTTTTTGTTTTTGTTTTTTAAAGACTTTTTTTCTGCTCCCCTCTCTCGTGTCCATGGAGTCTGTTTGAAAGTTGTTAGGTTGTTTTGTGTTCAATAGCTGCATTGTTCCTTCCCCCCCCACTTCTCCTTTGGTCAGTCAGGATGTGTGGTCAGCCGTGGGTTTTTAAGCCTATAGCAGTTTATGAAAAGAGTTGTCTAGACCTTGAGGTTTGATACGTATAAAAAGGTGCTGTCCTATCGGTGCTTGAAGGGGGAGGGGCCATGTTTGATCTGTGTGTCGAGCCTTTGTCAGGCAGCCAATTCCCATTTAATGACAGAGCAGCTACAGCTTGTAATGGACACTGCCCCTCTACAGTCTGAAGACATCAGCGCCCTTTGTTATGAGCTGTAATGAGCTGCTGCAGGGAAGAGAGGAATTCCACCTAATAAATTATTAGATGCCAAGCTGTCTGACACCCCTGTGGGTTGCCTTTTACTCCCACTTTCACAGCAAGTGCCCTGTTATTATAATTTTTTTTTCTCTGTTTCAATGAAAAGTAACAAATCACAGAAAACCGAAGCTGGGAATTTTTTCTCTTCTTATTACTTTTAAATCTTTTTCATAGTCTGACTGAAACTGATACGGAGATTGAGCAGTTTTCATTTTTGTCCCACAAAGATGAATGCTCAGTCATCATCATCATCACTACTACTACTACTAGTACTAGTAGTTGTTGTTGTTGTTATTAGTGTTATTATGATGTTAATTTATGTTGACAACTTGCAAATCACAAATTAGCTTAATGACTGAAGCACAGAAAGGGGCAACCTGGCTCAGGAAGTAAGAGCAGTTGTCTGGCAGTCAGAGGGTTGCCAGTTCGATCCCCCGCCCTGGGCGTGTCAAAGTGTCCCTGAGCAAGACACCTAACCCCTAATTGCTCCCAATGAGCTGATTGGTACCTTGCATGCCAGCCTTTCACCGTTGGTGTGTGTGTGAATGGGTGAATGAGAGGCATCAATTGTAAAGTGCTTTGGATAAAAGCGCTATAAAAATGCAGTCCATTTACCATTGCACAAAAACTACAGTACCAGAGAAAATGTACAGACATTTACACGCAATGCCAATTACTGACTCAGAGGGAAAAAAGAACAAGCAAAAAATGAATCCCAGAATTCTGCTCAGTGTGGGGCTTCCGAGATACTCCTAGCCATAAAAACACAGCGGACAGAAACTGGAGACGAGAATGAGCTTTAACCCGGTTTAATTTAATCCACTGCCTAACAGCTGCCAACTTACAACAGGCACAGTCCCCAGAGAGAAATACCTATGACTCCAGATTCTAATGTATTCTAATGTGATCAATAATGTACTGCACCTAACCTAATCTACTAAACAGAACTGTGTGTGTCCTGTTATTTGGTTAGTTGGTAAACATTAGGGCTACATCTGTGGCAACAGCTTGTCATAATACTGCCCTAAAAACCAAGATACTTGGGGTTTTTGCGCATGGTACATATTGATTTCAACACTCGTGTGGCGTGAGTTGTCAGCTCCATTTCCTCTTTGGGCCCCTCCTGATGTGCATCAGGGTTGAACTTGAAGCGCCCTCAGACGAGCCACTTGTGTTCGGGCAGATCGGGGATTCTGCTCGTGGATGGGTACAGCCACAGAAACGGGGTGCTCAGGAGCCACCAGAGCGGCTCCAATGCCCAGAGGGTACGGACAGGGGAAATGGGGGGTACTGTACTTTGACTTGTTTTTATTTTTATATATTAAGCAGATAAGGAGGGACAAAGGTAGAATGTGGGTGGTAGTGTAGTGCAGTTGTTGGGAAACGTATTACCTTTACGGGACATTGTATTGCAGCCTACAGGTTTCTGTCACTGGGGGTGGGGGGGGGGGGGGGTGCGAGGAGTGGGTGGTTGTAGGGGTGCGAGGAGTGGGTGGTTGTACTCTTGAGCAAGGTGCATGACCTGAATGTGCAGAAGTGAATATTCAGCTCTGTAAACAAATTGTAGTAGTCATATAATAATAATAACTATAATTATAATAATAATAATAATAAACTGGTTGTTAATAGGGGTGTGTATGGGCAAGGCTCAGAACAGCCTTGAGCGGTTGGTGTGCATCGGATGCTGAATTTGAAAACAATACATATTATAATTAATTTATTGTTGTTATTGTCCCGAACTGTATCAAAGCTTAAAAAAAATTAGCAAGAAAAAAAAAAAAAACGCATGTGCCATTGTGCTTTGCACGCAAACACTTCAAAAACTGTTCCACTGAGCGCTTGAAAAAACAATCCCCTAACATGCCACTAAACCCAAACATGTGCTTGGAATCCCAGGATTGTTAAAACTTTTCACAATACCAGGAAACTGTGAGAATACCCGAGGCCAAGACGGACTGGCTAACATGAAACAGGACAAAAATGTGCATTGTGACAGATGGTCTCGAATCCAGGGCCAAGAACAGAACATGACATGCATCATGAATTACTGTCGTAATGCGTGGAAAATTGGTCATCATTACTCCATTCCAGTTTATGGGAATACCAGACCTGGGTCAAATATGCAATAGCTATGTTTTAGTGCTCCTGTCAATCCCTGAAAATGTTCAACAAAATCGAACCAGAATGTACTACGATACGAAATTTGTTTTTGAAATCTTTTTTTTTTTTTGTTGTTGTTTAGTGTGTTAAGCTTGTTTAAGGTGCTCAACCCATAATTAAGCCCTGTAAATATTTTCAGTTTATCTGTGCATAAAATTTGTTTTGGATATTTGTTTAAATTTATGATTGCACAAATTTAAAATAAACAAAAACGTAAGCTTCAAACTAAACTATATTTCTATCATTTTCTTCAAAAACAGATATTTCTCTAACCCAGCACAGACAAAGAAAAGAAAGTGAATAAAGCAACAAAAACAAAATCCATGGCCAAACCCTTTTTTGGATTTGCCAGCTCTGCATTTTGGTAGCTACTGATGCAACAGATCTGTCTTGAAAGTGCAATATGTGAGGAAAAGTAAATGTTGACTGAAGAGCGTGTGAGACAGGCGTCCAATCGGAGTGTTTGGAATCGAGCATTGCAGGTATTCCAAATCCAAGCCCTTGAGCCTCTTAGCACCTTCCGTTTACTTTTCTGTTTTTTCTATTAACCATCTGTGTGCAAGCCACAGACATGACGCGGCCTCGACTCTCAGTCCAGTTTATTAAATTCAATCAGTTTTAGCTCTGAAGTACGTCTGCACCATGTCACATCTTGGAGCAATTGCTATTGATTTAGCTGCATCAGTGCCAGTTGATGGAAAAAAAGGTAGCAGTTAGTCATGGTTCAGTGTGTGCATGTGTGTGTTTGTACATGCGTGTGTGTGTACGGGCACGTGTGTGTGTAGGGATGTGTGTGTGTGCACGTAGGGATGTGTGTGTCTGTGTGTGTTTCTGTATTTGTATGTGTGTGTGTATGCGTGCGTGCGTGTGTGTGTAGGGATGTGTGTATTTGTGTGTGTGTGTGTGCGCGTGCGTGTGTTGCGTGGGTTTGTGCATGTGTGTTTCTGTATTTGTGTGTGTGCGTGCGTGCATGTGTGCATGCATGTGTGTGTGCAGGTGAGGGATAAAACTCAACGTGAGTCCATGTTTGCATAACTGAAATTCCTGAGAGCTTTATTAGCCCATGTTGCATGTATTTTGAACTGTGTGCTGGAGGCGAGGGTCAGTGTCACGCAGCCCCTCCAGCGTGGAAGAGCCAGCCAGAGGAAACACCCTGTCCCGTGTGATTGGCTGCAGGCGCTGGTAACAGGCCCTACTTTATTATTCAGTTAGTGATATCCTCCTGAGACCCGGAAGAAAAAGAATTGTCTTGGACATAATACAAGTTTCTTCAGTGTGATGAAAACACGTTGCAGTGAAAATATTTTCAAAAACAGTATTCATTTTATTTTTATCGAATGTCCTGTAGTGTAGGTTTCAGCACGGTAGGATATATGGTTCTTGAGATTAAGACCAGAGATTTATGTTCCCTTCAGGGAACAAAAATGAATTTCTGGGCCTTAGGAGGATGAATGAATGAATGAATCATTGCATTTATATAGCACTTTTCCAGATGCTCAAAGTGCTTTACATAGAAGAGGGGGATCTTGCATCAGCCACCACCGATGTGTAGCACCCACCTTTGGGAGTCTCTGGCAGCCATTTTGCTCCAGAACGCTCGCCACACATTAGCTAAGGTGGAGAGGGAGAGAACCAGTCCAAGCAATTAAATCGGGATGATTAGGTGGCAGGTTGAGAGAGCCAGGTTGTGAATTTATCCAGGACAATGGGGAACCTCCTACTCCTTGCAATGAGTGCCATGGGGTCTTTTATGACCACAGTGGGTGTCAAACTGAAGCCTTGGAGGGCTACGATATCTGCAGGTTTTTATGGTTTCCTTTCAGTCAACAGTCATTGTAAGCTTTTGAAATAAGGTGCATATTCTTTAACTAGTAAGTGCATTTGATTTGTTCATTTAAGTGCTGACACCCGATAGAAACCAGCAGACACGGTTGTCCTGACACTGAGTCTGACACCCCTGATGGTAAGTTATTTATACAGCATACACAGCACACGTCATGTCTGGCCTGCCTCAGTGCATGCCTGCTTGATGTGGCCGAATTGTGCCGAGATTAAGAAACTGTCTTAATCTGAAGGTTGGAGGTTGTAAACTGAAGGTTTTGAATTGAATTCCTTGGTAGGAGCTGGAGCTCCCCCCCCCCCCCGTGCCTTCAAAACAGACAAAAGAAAAGCTGACGTCAGACAAATACTTCATATTTATTCCTGTCCATCTTCACCAATATTAATAGCAAAGGTATCACTAAATAAAGTTGCACACTTCACAGAAAATTCTCAGTGCTCTGCACAAGTGCGTTAAAAACGTTATCAGCGTGCAAAGAGCTCATTTCTTGGCCCAGATCTGTCCTCCTCACACGGTTCCTTGTCTTTACGAGAAAGTGCACGGCTGGCAATCTTGCGGTGACCCCCACTTCAACCCTGAGACCCCTACAGTGCTTCCTCCTGCAGCCCCCTTCCTCTGAGGCCTCTCCATCCTGTGTCCACACCTCCACCGTAACTCACCTCCCTTCCTCCTTTCATTCTCTCCTCCTTTCACGTGGTTGTCTTTGCAGCTTTCTGTTTAGTCTTTTTTCATGTTTCCCTCCACCCCCCCCACTTCATTTTTTTTTATTCCGAATTTGGAATGCTCCATCGTAACCTCCACTATCAATGAAAGCGCACTGTCCGCCGGAACGTGTGATGTCAGGACGCCGTTTCTCTTAAACAGTTGAGCTTGAGTTGGAGAAGACAACGCTTTACGTGCAGCTTTTAACAAGCAGACTTTTGGAGCCTGACTGACCAGCAGGGGTCACTGGAGAGCAATGAGGTGTGGTCATCCCAGCTGTCTGAATTCCCCCCCCCCCCCCCCACCTCCCTCTGAGTAACTCTATGGCCAGTTATTTATTGCCAATGTGATACCACACTGTGCTCGTTCACACGCTGGAACAGTGCCTGAACAGGATGAGTCACCAGCTGAGTCTTCGTCAACATGAGTCTCTGCTCTCATTTTGTGTGGGTGTGTTCTTCTCTCATTGTCAGGCTGGGTGACAAACTGCCATCTGAAAGTCAAGCTTACCAGAGCTGTGCTGCTCTGCCTTCCAGTCAATCCCTCACAGGACCTCTCTGTTCTGCCAGGACTGTCTCAGTCTCAGGACTGCAGAAGGCCCTGGGCATGGCACCAGAGAACCAATGTGTTCTTCACTGGGAATACAGCACCCACAATGCACTGCAAACAATTCCTCCACAGCACCCACCCATGCAATACCAGTCCTGTCCAGAGGAAACGGTGCTAGCGCTAAACCTGTCAACAACCGGCTGGATTATTCGCACGTCCCGCTTCCTTTGCTTTTCCTCGCTCTGGCTACTGGTCACGGCTCGCGTTAGATTCAAACCTCTACAGCTGGGCTGCCACAGAGGTGCTTTTCATTCTTTCCCTTTTTAAATTTTTTTCTGTCTTTCTTTCTATCTTTTTTTTTCGTGCAGGCCAGGCCTCTCCACGCAGTGACCTCTGGACACCCGGCAATTCCTCCCGTCTCCTTGCGGGACACACATTCCGGTCGCAGCTGTTCTCTATTCTTCCCTCGCAGTGGTGGAACACGATATACCGCCAGCAGCAGGACCTGTGGCGGGCTGACACGCTAGCTCTGTGGACAGCGGCTCACTTCCTTATATCGGGAAGCTCCGCTTTCTTTGCTGAGGGGTTTCTCTGAATTCAGCCAGGTTTCAGATCTGGGATTCAGACCGATCTGGGCCAAGAAATGAACTCTTTGCGCGCTGATAACTTTTTTTAATACACTTGTGCAGAGCACTGAGAATTTTCTGTGAAGTGTGTAACTTTATTTAGTGATAACATTGCTATTAATATTGGTGAAGATGGACAGGAATAAATATGAAGTATTTGCGCATATGCGCAACTTGCATATCACCCCCTTTTCTCACACTATAGTGGCAAATTCAGTTAGAATTTATGAGAAACAGAAGTGTACTATTAAAAGGGCTTAAGGGTTGTGCAGCAGGCATGATAAGGCAACTGTGGCCAATGGTAAAAATATATCCCTGGGAGCTTGGGCTGACACATCCTGTGGGGTTCATGAAATTTGAGTTCTGCTGCAACAATGTACGAGTGCTCCAAGGGGTTAACTCCTCTTAAATGCACGCAGTGTGGGTGTTAAAGGTTGATAATGCTCTCCGCGGTGTTTTATGAATGCACTGCCATATAGCTAGTTTCATAGGCTATAAATTGCACAGGATCTGTAGACTCAAGCTGTTCCAGCTGCTTTCGAGAAGGCCAGTGTGTCACATCCTGATACACACTGGAAGGGAAGTGGGTCCCACCAGACATCAAAATTAGTAGTGGATTAGAGGAAAAAAACAAACAAGGTTTGCCTGTCAGTCACTGGCGATAGCTCTGTTTGGAGGCTGTAGATTTCTGTTAAGTGCCAGGTCTGTTTACATCTCTCAGAATGAGAGAAGGCGCCTGGTCAGACACTCTGCCTTGTGCTGGAAGTTTTCAGAATGTGCAGAATTTGAAAACTGCATGTCAAAGTTCATCTTCCCTGCCTTCCTATCTTCCCCCATAACTGCATGTTTTAAATACTTATCAAATGCCTACCAGCACAACAGCTTAAATCCTCCACTCCGCGATGGCGATGATCTTGGAGTGAACGGGCTTGTGAACTAGTGAATTAGTGGAGAGTGAATTTAACTGCCCCCTCACTGTGAGGTGTGTTCAGGTCATTGAGTGAATTGGTACGATACATTTGCAAGTAAGGCTGAAGCTGTTTTGATGGTTGTTCAGTGCATTTTTGTAAATTTAATCCTCTGAAAGAGTAGTTTTTTTGGAATGTTTTTTTTTTTGTTTTCTTCCCCAAAATTCGAAGTCTGTGTTCTGTTCTGAACTCCACTGCTTTCAATTTCTTGCACCTTGAACACACAGGAAGTTGCACGGGAAAGGCACCGCATGCTGTATGTTTGCCTGTCTCCATCTGCTCTTGTTCATGCAGCGTGTACATGGTGTCTTCAGTTTCCACCACACACTTCCTGCCATTTTTACACTCGAATTATAGTTCTGTGCTTTAGGTCGTACAGGAAAAGCTTACGTGCCTGAATCTTTCTTGATGAGTTCTTTCTTTATTTTCAGTTCCATGAATTTCGATTCAGTTTTGGATGTATAGCACTGTCACAAAGAAGCTTTACAGTGGAAACAGAAAAGAAAACTTGGTAAAACCTAGGCCTTCAGGTATTTCAGCACACCTGGAAGTACTTGGAAGTACATAGAAAATGTGACCAAGTGGACTTACATGTCTGTCTCCCAGCCTGTCTGTTTTGACCTGGAGTTTTATGATTGAACTTTGTACTGTGATATTTCTTAAACACAGTATATTGCCCTCAGTGATGCAGCGTCAGGCATAAAATGTAAATTGGTCAGATGTGTCATTACAAAACTGGGCTAGTTGTAACCGAAACTTAATCCCTTAAAAAGTCCATTTAAACCTTTTAAATGACTAGTTGTGCTTTTTGAAAATGCTGATAATGCTCTATGTACCTCTACGTAGCAAATCCAAACATGCTGCCATTATCGTTCTTGGAAGACATTCAAGCATTTTATCCTATTGAGATAAGAAAGGATGTCTTGTGAAGAATTTTAGTCCAACAGACAGTCACGTTTCATTTATTTAGCTATGCAGTTTGATCAAAAGTGTGACGTGCGGTAAATCGGTGAAATGCTAACGTTCGGGGTAGTTTGGGTCCCTTAGTAGACATTCTTGTCCAGAACAGCCTCATTGGAGAACAGGTTCGACTCAGGAATGCAAGGGACGCAAACACAAAATATCCAATAATTGTAAACTTAGCCACATAGTGAGCAGTGAGCAGCCAGCCAATATTTATACATCTACCTATAATTAGGGGTGCCATGGGGTGATGTGGGGGTGGGGGTGGGGTTGTGTAGGATGGTTCCATGGCCCTGACTGACAGGGGTACACAAAAATTATTAGGACACAGGATTTTCTGAGCTTGTGGGGCCCAAAGTGAGATCTTTTTATGGGGCCCAAAATCCCTAGTGGTGCCCCTACCTACAGTATAACTATTGCTATCCCAAAACGAAATCTGAAAAGAGAGTGAGAAAGAGGATAGCTAAAGAGGGTCAGGGGAGACTTGGGTTAGTCTGAAGAGGTGGTCCTTCTGTCTAAATTAGAGGATGGGCAGGATTTCTGCTTTCCTGACTAGTAGCCCAATTGAGAACAGAAAATATTTATGTTTTATTACTTAGCATATTGTATTTGGTATGTTGTTGAGCTGCAGAAAGGTTCATATTTGTTTTTTTTGTTTTTTATGACTCCTCCTACAGTGCAGAAAGGCGTGGCTAGACAAAAATCTATTGACGCAGCGAAGCTTATTTCACTTCACCTTCAGAGAGAATCGGCGGTCACCAAACGAGGAGGATTCAGTATGTGACAGAAGTACGTGGTCTCAGAAAACCTACACAGTACTGAGATGAGCATGCGCCTGTGAAATATACCGGGCATCCACGTGCTGTCTGTGCTGTTCAGCCCACAGTCAAGCAGTTGAGCTGCATTGTCACTGCACGGTAGAACGCACTTCGTGCGCAGCCGGTGCCCGCAGACTGCAGTTACCCGCTCGGCCACAGGGGGTGACCTTGCACGATGACACCTGGACAAAGCCCGCCTTTCGTGTGCTGTTGTCTTGCAGGGCTTACAGGTACAGAGTGTTCTAATGAGGGTAGGATTCCGTGACAGGCTGCCACGCATATCACACCTGTGGCCCAAAACCTAGTGCCGTCCCAAAATTACAAAAACAAGTTCTGCCATTTTTTTTTCTGTCTCACACTAGTCTCAATGGCAGTAATTTGTCTTCTCTGATATGAATCAATCGACTTACGAACAGTCACTTAAAAATGCAGACGTTGTTGAAAAGGCCAGCATTACTGTAAGTTCTGGACAATGGAGAGGAAATGGGGTATATTCAAAATGGCGAGTGAGTGAATTCTTTGAATATTTGCCGTTATACCATGTCCACGGCAGATTTTAAAATACAAAATGCTGTGTACCGTTAAGTTTCCAGTGTCAAATTACTTTGCATTTACAAAATGTTTGTCAAACTAAATGGGGCCCCATACAGGCACAGGTATTATATTTATGAAAAATAAATGGCTGCACTGTACTCATGCCTACAGCAATCATAAAATACACATCTCGGTGTGGAACACAGAAAGATTATATAATCATAGAACAGGACGAAAAAGCTCAGCATCTCATTAGTGAGATGCGGTAAAAGACTTTCAGCTCCCTCCTCAGTCTTGACTGCCTGCTCATTATCCTGGTAACCCCAGGAGAGACAACTAAAGTGAAGGAAAAATCCTAATATTCAGTCTGCTGTATGTACCGGTCATTACAAATGAGAACCTGATTGCCTGTTAAAATCAGCCATTTGTCAATGTCTTTCCTGTTGATTAAAGTCCAATTTGGAAGAATTTATCCTTCTTTATGTATACATAATAAAACTCTTAAACTGACAGGGCTATTTTAGGTACATGGGTAGCAACATATGGATTCAGAATTACTGGCAGATCCCATGGTGATGACCCGCTGTATAATTCTCTGATTTCCAGAATTCACAAGGGGCATGAGCCCCTCTCCCTGCATTAGAAATAGTTCAGCAGTGTTCTTCAACATTCTTATTATTTGTATTTCATATCATTTTAGCATTTTGCGTTTGTCTTAAAGGAAAATCAGCGAAGATTATCAAGAATTGTCTGTACTGTACACAAAGGCATCCCCCTGGGTGAATGTCTCTGACAGGCAGTGGGCCACATACATGCAAGGCAGTAGCCTCAGACATGCAAAACTGCTGGAAAGCAGGTTGTCGGGGAGGAGGCAAGATGCAGAGAGACGGCTTACACACAGGCAAACAATGTTGTAAAGGAGTCTCTATACACCGCTCCTGCCAGCAAATTAAATCAACCCACCACCCACAAAAAACACACACACACACACACACACACAAATAATCACAACCTTGTACAATAAAGTCAGATGTGTAGTTTTGCAGTTATGCAGATGTAGCCTGAGCGGTTGTAAAGCAGTCAGCGGTGCATGCCGGTGTGCTGGTGAAGGCAGCAGTCGTCCACCACAGCGGTGATATGACCAGGTTTAGGCACCGTTGCGAGCTCAAAACACGCCATGCAAATCACGCGTGGTATTTTTTTCAGAGCAGTGATGTCACGGCCTGGAGAGTTTAGCGTGTGTGCGTGAGTGTGTCAGAGGTCACGGCCGTAAACCTGTACGTCCCCCCGGGCGAGAGCCGCGCTGCGGTCGCAGCGTGCCGACTTCCCGGCTCTCCTCGCAGAGCCTGTTCCCGCTGGCGCTCAACATCGCTCAGTGACTGCTTAAGACGCATAGCAGCGCACTGTCAGTTAAGACTGGAGGAGACGGTAGTTGCGTTTTCAGTTTAGACCGGAACACACAGTAGTTGCGTTTTCAGGTCAGACCAGAACACACAGTGATGCATTTTCAGGTCAGACCAGAACACACATGCATTTTAAGTGCGCACTTGTCTAGTGTGCCAGTCAGTACATTCCACACTACAGTAGACAGGACAGAGAGCTATAAGGGGAAGGGGGCTATCTCTACCTGAGCAATGCTGGTAGTCTGTAGGTACTTGGTAGGTCATTGGGTTACCGTAACAACACCGGATGACCTAAACCAACCCCACTCATAGCAGGAGGAAGGTAATCATGTCCTGCAGGTCATAGTCACAGGTGTTGTTATGCGTTATGGCCTTATGGCCTATGATAATAGACACTTTCACGTTTCGGTCTGACGTGTCGGAACATCTTCATCAGAACCGCATCCAGTGTCTGGTTTTGCAAGCCAAACTTCCAGAGGCTGTCTACAGCCAATGGAAAGAAAGAGAGAAAAACAAGTGTTCACCTGCTTCACCTGTGCGCCAATAGCTGCTTTTCATGCAACCATAACAACAACAAAAAAAATAAAACAGAGAGAAAGCGCTGGAAGAATCGTGAGAAAGAGAGAAGAGACGAGCGAATGCACAGGGTGAAGCGTAGAATTTGACTGAACGGGGGAAATTAACTGATAGCCAAGGCAATGAAACAACACCTTATTTGTTCTGTCTTCAGAGAAACTGATATTGCATGGGGGGGGGGGGGCTATGCCATATGTCTCAGAGTTCAGTGCTGTAAAACCTCAGAGAGCCATTACCGGAAAAAACAAAAACAAAACAAAAAAACCCCCCAGATTTTCAGTGTGTACAATCACACATTCACTGCCGTGGCCACATCTTGTGGTGACACTGCTATGACTCCCTGATTTCAGAAATATTTGCGGTCTGTCGAACCTGGCTCTTATAAATTTGGTGACTCACGTAGCATGATGGGTATGCAGGCTGTAAGTTCGTCTGCAATTATGCAGAATTGTTCTGTGCGTTCTTGCCTGAAGGGGTTGCCTGTAAAATGAAGCTTTCCTTCAGAGAATACCTTACTACTAAGCTTATACTGTATATATGCTCTCAATTGCGTCTGTGGATTTTTAGGGTTTTAAAGGCATAACTGAGAGCTTTGTTCCCTCGTATAACAAGTGCTTCCGTTTCAGCTGAGGTGAACCTCGCCCAGCTACCTATTAGCAGGTCTGAGCATCAGTGCATTAGTCTGCACCTTCTTACGTGTCCACATTTAGTCAGTCTTATTGGTCCTTCAAGTTCAGGGCTTCCCTGAAGACAAGTCACTCGCTGGTGACTGGTCTCTATATTCTACTTTTATAATTGTACTTCATTAAATATATTCTCTGTCTACACCATGTGAAAAGAATAGAGACCAATGCCTAATGAGAAGGAAAAAAAATCTCCCCTTTTTTTTGCAGGCTGGTGTTGCTACACCTGAGAATGTTGTTATTCCCTGTTGATGTTTCAGCTTGAGAAGGAATGTAGTCTGACACAATGGAATGGCTTCATAAAGTGAGTACTCAACGCCTCCTTCAAGTTCTACAGTCATCATGAAGTCAATCCACAGGTGGCTGGTGTGCAGCTCTGTTAATGACATACAAAAACATTAAGCAACCGGGTGAGGCACGAGGCCTGGCGGTGTATCTCGCCATGGGGAAATGCTGACCTCTAGAGGTGGCAACATTCACTGCATGCACTTCGCTCTTAAATCAGTGGATTACTTCGAATGTGCACAACAGGAAACACAGGCACTTTCTCCATTGCTTTCTTTGACACTGTGAATGTTAATGTTTTGTTAACTTCATGATTTCACGATAATTTTAATATTTCCCGCTAACAGAGAACACTTGTGTGACATCTCTTGATTGACAGGTAGAGTGTTAGATGAATGGGAGCTTCAAAGGTCTGTATTCAGTCTTAATTTCACCTTAACTTTGACTGGTGCGCTGGTTACACAAGTTACACTTTTTCATCATAAACTCAGAAAACTAATGTTTGATTTCAAGTCAAAATTAAGTTCAAATGTTGAAAAATGTATTTGTAAATTTAAAAAAAAAAAAATATATGCATTTTTAGCAATAGTCCTGTGTGACACCTTGTTGTGATGGGAAATATCTTAATATGTTTCTGCATTTATAACATATCTCTGTCCCAGTAGCGTGTTGGGTTGTTGGCCCTGCTTTCAAAAATGGACACTAAAAAAATGTGCACAAGGCCTTTGTTATATTTCGTTTATTCGTCATTTTGAACATGCTCATGTGACACCTTGACCTGCATTCTTGAAACTAGCAGCACATCCTCTACTGACTGATGAACAGGCCTGCTAGTAGAGCACTCCCTTATGCTGAACATATGGTAAAGATGTACAGTGGTCTTTCACAACCAAAATAACTGCTCAACTAGGCGTCCCATGGTTCCGTTTGTCATACATGACCAGGTCAATTACATTTACATTCAGTCAAGTCATTGAACTTCATTTTCAGTCGATGAACCGGAAGTTCAGTTCATTTCCTGAATCTGACAGAACCGAAATGGCAGGGATGGCCTCGCTGCTGTACGCAGTCGCTAGCGTGTAACGCCCTGGGGAAAAGGCGCATCGCACAGCGTTGACGCGAGAGATCGTGGCACCGCGCCGTCGCCGCCGGGCGCGTGTTGACCTGTTGCCGAGAGACGGGGTGGACGGGCTCCCAGGTGAAGCGTTCTCGCGGGTGCGGAGGCGGAGGCTCCGGCGGTCACCCGGAGATACCCCGCGGTAACCCTGGAAACGCTGCTCCGCCTCGGAGAGGCGAACGGCGGACAGCTGCTGGGTGCGTGTTAATGATTAATGGCCTATCAGCCACCGATGCACGCTACGTCAGATCCCCGCTCTCTGTCAACAAGAGCCGCGCCGGCGGATCGACTGTTAACCGTTCAGCTGCTAATCCGAAAGAGGAAGTTCACAGGGCAGCTCTGTCCACAATATATATATATATATAAAAAAAGACAAAGACATAACAATACAATGTAAAAAGAGACAGGACTCTATGGAATCCGCACACTGGATGAAAATCCCTTTGACCTTTTGAAATATACACTGTAAATAGCAATGATATCAGATATAACTATCATGGCAATAAAAAAACAACAAAAAAAACCCCTCAAAAATAATATTTGCCTATGTTTCAATATCACAATTCAGCATCTTCTCTAATATCGACGTGTTTTTTTGTTCCTTAGTACTTTTACATCTCTTCACGGAGCTCATTTCCAACTAAATACTAAAACTAAAAACTAGTCTTTAAAAAAAGTCTTAAATGGAAAAAAGTCCTAATTTGCATAATTCATCTTGACCCTTTTCTACACACACCTTGCTGTTTTGATATATCAGATGTGAATCCCAGTAACTGTCATATTGGTGATGTTCGTAACATCACCTGTAAGTAAGAGTCTTTCTTTCAGCTCAGATCAGAGTCTGTAAAGTGTAATCTGAGACCTGCCTCACTGGTTCACTGCCACACAGGCACCCCTGGCCTCACTCTAAGTCCCACTGCCACACAGGCACCCCTGGCCTCACTCTAAGGTTCACAGCCACACAGGTACCCCTGGCCTCACTCTAAGGCCCGCTGCCACACAGGTACCCCTGGCCTCACTCTAAGTCCCACTGCCACACAGGTACCCCTGGCCTCACTCTAAGGCTCACTGCCACACAGGTACCCCTCAGCCTGGGCAGGAAAGCTCATGTTTTGTGTGACTTCAGATGATATAGATCAGCCAGATTCCTGAATGAGATCAGACTACCCAGAGAAGTGCAGTTTGTTTTAGACCAGAGAGAAGCTGTAGCTTTGTCTCTCACATGGTCAGGTCCACTTAATGATTAATTCACTGCTACAGGCTTTTTCATATGCTACCTTATCTCTGTCTTTGTGTGTGTGTGTGTGTGTGTGTGTGTGTGCATGTAGTATGTGCACCTGTTTCAGGTAGAGCTTAATCATTTCCAGTTAGTGGAGATGGCTCCTCCCCAATCAGTCTTCTGGGGCCTTTCATCTGGCTCAGGTTAGTTCTAATGCCCTGTCAGCGGATTCTCTGCGCATCCCGATTGCCCCCTTTCCCTTGCCCCCTCTCTGAGTCCCCATTGCCCCGCCCCCTCCCTGGATCCCCTTTTTCTCCGCCCCCCTCTCTAGGTCCCAGGCAGCCGGCCCAGTCCCTCCTCCCCCTCTCCCTCTCTGGGTCCTGGGTTCTGCTTAGTTCTTGAAGGCTCCGTATCGGCTGGCTTTGCTGATGAAGTTCTTGAGCAGGTTGTGGTCCATGGCCGCAAACGCCTGCGATTGGGTCACGGCTGTCAGGTGGTTGACGCTGAACTTGAAGCAGAAATCCTCCAGGTCCTGCAGAGGAAGACGCGTGATTGGTCCAAATGTTCCAGCATTGCCAAATATCAAATTCACCAAACCAGGTTCTAAATATCATCATTGCGGTTCCCAGGTCAGAACAATGTTTAAACAATTATTAAAAAATATTTCCTAGTTAGCGCTACTGTTTGAATCAGACCTACATCATATAATTATTTGAAACACATTAACCCTTTAGGTACCAGTGAAATTCCTACAAATATATACATAAAAATATATTTCACTAAATTTTTTGTTCCTATGATTGTACAATATCATTTAGGTAACATGTCTGTTTAAAATTCAGGCATAAAATATTTAAAATATGTATTTGATCCAGGTTGTCTCAGCATATGTGGAATGGGTTCCAGTGGCGTTTCACACAAAGCTGTCTGTCCAGAGACTGCAGGCTGAATCTAAGGTATGTCTAGCCTGGGTCGGGGCGGGGCCAGGCGCGGCGGGGCCGGGCGGGGCGGGGCTAGCCCACCTGGGCCTCGTATTTGACGGCAGCGGAGAGCAGGGTGATGGCGTTCTCCTCGGAGATCCCCCTCTTTATGGTGTCCTGGCACAGCCGTTTCAGCCTGTTCTCCCTGTAGAAGGTTGCCAGATCCAGCAGTCCTGCGGAGAGGAAGGGACCAGGGGTTGGGTTGCACTCCAACTAAACTCCCCTGCTCTCCTCAGGGTGAAAAAAAGGCCCCGTCCCGTGTTTAACAGCAGCAACAACCTGCCTAAATGTTATATTTTCAGCATGGAATTTGATCCTGTTTTTGATGAAACATTGTCCTTTCTTTTGTTTTTATAAAGGCGGTACACCCTTGGGGTATGAAGGTTGTCTTATGTGTTTGTTTTTTTAACCCTGTAATTATGAAATCAGAAGTCATAATCAGAATTAAGCACCGCACATCTAATACAGCAAAAAATTCCATGACGATGTGGGTTTTGCAGTAAAAACGAGTGGCGTAGACTGAAGAAATACAGTCTCCCTGGATGGTGAAGTAGGAAGTTATTATTCACCAATTTATTAACAGGTCGTTTCTAAAAATATTGATTTAGGGTTTAAAATTCATTGAACAGGCTTTATCACAGGGGGTCTGGTGAGGGTGGGTCATTTTTGACCCTGTGGACACAACGAGGGTTAAATCCACACACTTCAGATGAAGAGAAGAGCCGGAATCTGAGTTCTCACCCACAGCGTCCTCCGGGGGCAGGTTAATGGTGTCTGTGTACAGGTACTCCAGGAAGGCGCGGTACACCAGGTAGGAGAACTGCTGGATCTCGATGGAGTCCTCGTCCGACTCGTTGAGCAGGGTTCTGAAGTGCTCGCACCTGCAACGCACGGGCACTGTGTCGGGAGTACACACTTCACACCCCTCAGCTGGGCTCATGGGCCAGAACTGAATGAAACCAGCGGATCCTGCGACCCTTCAAGGCCGAGAGTGAAAACTGAAGCGGTAATGGGCTCGTGTTCGGGCGCTACCTGATCTTCAGCAGGGCCTTGTGGACGTGGATGGGCTTTCCGTCCACCAGGAACTTCAGGTCTGAGATCTCCGGGCAGTCGAACTCCTTCTTCAGCGACTGCGCCACCGTGAGGTAATCATCTCCGTCTGATGGGCAGAGGACAGCACCTCAAGAACCCGGGCAGGTGAAGCTCTTCATCAGTTCTGCTCTTAGAACTGCTATTTCATTTATCAAAGGACAGAGGTCCAACTGAAAATGTGTTACTTTCATGCCAAGAGTTTGGTTTGTTTTCCTGGAACAAATGTTAATCACTGTCTTTAAAAATGTCATTCACTTTTTTTTTTTTAACTCTTTTCTTTTATATTTCAGGCAGAGAGAAAAGGGATGAGTATATGGTACAAAGAGAAGACTGGACACATATACAGGGCATGCACACACACACACACACACACACACACACACAACACCTCCTGGGTCAGACACGTAAGTACATTTAAATGTCCATGTTTACATTCATAAATGTCAGTAATCTGCAGGAATTCCTATCTGAAGGGGTTAAGGAGTTGAATCAAAGCGACGTGACAGATTTAAATGTTAAAAAGTTAAATGGTGGACGACACGTGGCAGAACAGCAGAGAACACTGAGTTCAACAGGAGTGAACTCCCCCCCCTTCCTCCCCCCGCTCCGTTCGTACCCACAGAGAGGAGGTGCCAGGTGACGGCGGGCGTGGCGAAGCAGGCGAAGACGTCGTCAGTGCTGGAGCAGTGCGTGAGGTGGGGGCTGGCCACCGCCTGGCCCCTGCACTGGCCCCACATCAGCACCTGCCCCGCCTGCGTCTTAGCCGCCGACGTGTGGGTGCTGTGGCAGGCTGCCACCTCCACCAGCCTGACAGAGAGAGAGAGAGAGAGAGAGAGAGAGAGAGAGTCAGGGGAGGATAAAACACCACCTCCACCACCCTGAGAGAGAGAGAGAGAGAGAGAAAGAGAGAGTCAGGGGAGGATAAAACACCACCTCCACCAGTCTGACAGGGAGAGAGAGAGAGAGTCAAGGGAGGATAAAACACCACCTCCACCAGTCTGAGAGACAGAGAGAGAGCAAACAGAAAGTCAAGGAAGGATAAAACACCACCATCATTGCTGTTGTCGGATAAGAATTTAAACCAAGGTCCTTACTTGCTGTGGTCATTATAGATCCCATGGCACTTATCACAAACTGGCTCGCTCAACCTGCCACCTAATCACCCCCCAATTTGGCAAAAAAAACTCTCAGTCTTCACCTCAGCAAATGTGTGGTCAGTGTCTGGCGCAAAATGGCTGCCATGCATCACCCAGGCGACTGCTACACATTGGTGGTGGATGAGGTGAGTTTCCCCCCTCGTTACTGTCTTTTGAGAAAAGTGCTAAATAAATGTAAGGAATTAATAATAATAATAATAATAATAATAATAGTAATAAGGTAATACCCT
Organism: Anguilla rostrata; assembly: GCF_018555375.3. NCBI lineage: Eukaryota > Metazoa > Chordata > Actinopteri > Anguilliformes > Anguillidae > Anguilla > Anguilla rostrata. The sequence goes on along the minus strand of NC_057944.1, from coordinate 32,054,955 downwards.
CCAATGCGGAGCTGTAGACAATGCAGACATGTTATACTCCAGACCTGTGCTGAATAATGCTTCAGAATCATTAAGTACCTTGGTCAAGGGTAAAATGACCGTGCCCTACCTGGGACGTAAACATGAATTACGAGCCCTTTTCCCTAACCGCTACTCTAGCTCGCCCCACGTTGACCCGACCCCTGACCATAGAGCCTCACCTCTCCTTTTCCAGGTTCACCAGCACGGGCACAGCCTGGTTGCTCCTGTTGCCCGTGCCCAGTTGCCCGTAGGAGTTGGCGCCCCAGGCGTAGACCAACCCGTCCTCCGTCAGGGCCAGAGTGTGGGCGTAGCCGCAGGCTATCTGAGGAGAAACCAGATGGAATTCATATTTTAACTGACTGCCATGACCGGGCACAGGTGCCTCCTAGGGGCCGTGGGCTGCTACTGCATCCGTTAGATTCCTCCCCCCCACCTGCACTATGTTGATGCCCTGCAGGGCGGCGATGCGGCAAGGCGTGTGCTGGTTCCCGTTGTTGCCCAGGCCCAGCTGGCCGTTGCAGTTGTAGCCCCAGCCGTAGGTCTGGACAGGAGGGGGATAGGAGGTTAGTCACATCAGTCACGTGGAAAGTCCACTCCTCTAACGAAGCTCCTTCGTAAAAGCGCGACGCAAAGCTTCATTGCCTTCTGCCTCGTTCGCGTTTGTGATTAACATGCGAGACGAACGAGACAACGACGAACTAGGATGAGCCGACGAAGACATTCCAGCATTCTAATCGCGTAGTTGCGATCTCAGGCCTTAAAGGGTAAAATGGGATAAAAACGTATGGCCGGACTCCGCCCCCCTCCGTACCTCCCCGCTGTCCAGCACGGCCATGGAGCAGAGCTGGCCGCAGGCGATGTTCACCACCACCTTGCTCTGCAGGCAGCTGCTCACCCGCCGCGGCGTGGGCTGGTTGGCGGTGGAGCCGGAGCCCACCTGTCCCGAGTTGTTGTACCCCCACGCGTACACCTGCATGGGGTGAGGGGGGTGAGAGGGGCGACTGGTCACCGAAGGGGTCCAGAGACGGGTGCAGCCCAATCAACAAACTTTCAGCTGACTTCCCTGTAGGTGCGTCTTTTGGAGGTTTTTGACATAGGAGCCTTAAACCAAAGAGAATAGGCTTATAATTGACTCATTATAACTGATGCCAGCTAATTATTTTGTAGAATTATTGTACCGTACGGAACTGTAATTATTGTTTTTTCACATTATTTCATATAAGGGTGCTCTTATAGGGCACATCCATGGATTGAATGATTACGGTCGGTTTTTAAAAAAAATTTATTTTGTTTCTCTGAGTGCCAGGACAGCCAGGACGGGAGAGACGGGGGTGTGATCGGCACCTCTCCATCCAAGGTGCGGGCGATGGTGTGATGGGAACCACAGGCCACCTCCACCACCTTCTTGTTGAGCAGGTTGGTGGACACGTGGGCGGGGATCATGCCGTGGTTGGTGGTGCCGTTCCCCAGCTGACTGTAGCCGTTGTGGCCCCAGGCGTACACCTCTCCATCTACAGGGGACGAGGAAAAAAATTGGGCTTTAGTCATCAGATCACCAGTACTGACCATTTAAAAAGAACTGTCCATTTTAATCAGTATTCAGAACAAAAAGTCCTCATTTTGGTGAGAATTCTGCTGAGAGTTCTCAGGTGGACCCTAATGACTGTCTGTAAAGTTCAAAAGTATTTCAGAAATGTGTCTGGCTCAGGTGTGAGGGGATTATAAATCACTCATGCTGGGAGACGGGAGTGGCAGTAATCTAGCCCTGAGGATCCATGATGCTATTTCACTGCATTATTAGACTCAAACTCAAACACGAGGCCCTGCTTTTCCCTGCTCTCACACCTGGACTTTCCCCTGTGCTTCGTAGCTTTTGGGAAAATAAAACTATGTCTGCAGCCATTTCCGAGAAAATTATTGCAAAAATAAAAAAAAGGACGGTATTTATTCAAAAAGCACAATGCCAGTAATTATGAGAGCGCACAAACATATCTGGCACGAGCCCTGAATTTTTAATGAATCTGAAATGGATATGGCCATTGTCCCCGTGCAGTAAACAAGAGTATCTGTAACAATACTGGGAAATGGCATCAATGACTAATACGTGACTAATACAAAATGTTATTTCTAATTTGGTGAATGAAGGAACAAAAACAGTTTAGGCATTTCAAAATGGAAAAAATGCAGTCCATTTGGTGTTTTTCTGTAATTCAAATCGTGTTGTACTCACTGGCTGATATTTAATGATCAGAAAAACGTGATGGTTCAGCACTTTCTGAGATCAAAATCTGCATGCTCCCTGGCAGTCATTGTTATTGCTCACATTCATTTTTTCTTGACATTTACATTTTCATCAAGAAAGGGAGATAGAGGAGAAGAAAGGAACAGCAGTAGAAGAGAAGGGATGGCAGTGCAGACATGATTCGTAAAATCAGAAAGCAGAAATCAGAAAGAAGAATGTAATTTTGAATGAAATCTGGCTCTCGGGTGTCTCTGTGCAAGGCCTGCTTAGGATGGGGAGAAAGCTGAACGCGCAGAGCTGTGCTTCGTCGCGGTTAGCGGTCAGCGGGTGCGTTTGCGTGCGCGGTCACTCACCCGCGGTGGCGATGACCACGTGCGGCGCCGTGCCGTAGCTCAGCGACACGATCTTCTTCCCACAGAGGACGTCCACCCTGCGCGGCTCGATGGTGCTCTGAACGTCCCCCAGTCCCAGGCAGCCGCTACAGTTAGTGCCCAGAGCGAAGACCTGCGCCAGAGCACACCGTACAGAGCACTGAGCACTCAGCACAGAGCACACAGAACTGAGCACTCAGCACACAGCACTTAGGACACAAAGCACTCAGAACACAGCACAGAGCACACAGCACTGAACACTCAGCACACAGAACTTAGCACAGAGCACTCAGTACACAGAACACAGCACAGAGCACTCAACACAGAGCACACAGCACTGAGCACTCAGAACTGAGAACTTAGCACTGTGTACTAAGCACTATGAACAGCACTGAGAACTTAGCACTGTGTAATTAACACATTGAACAGCAATGAGAACTTAGTACTTTGAACTCAGCACTGTGAACAGAGCAGAAATCACATCCCCGTGCTCAGCCAGTCCATTTCAGGGCTAAACGTGTCACAAACAGCAAATCTCCACCTCAGCTCTGACCCACTGGCTCATTACAGGCAGTGTGGATGAATCAGTCTCCATTAGGAACTAAAGTCTGTCTAAGACAAGCCATTCTGTGGGTATAAAGGTGGAGATGACAGCACAGGTTAACCCCACAGTAGGGAGAAACAAAATGGCCGAACTTCAGAGTGTCTGCAGGTTTTATTTGAACTGTGCAAATGGCACCTGAAGATTTCCCTGGCGGCCTGCAACTCCATATAGGAGGCCGTATTACAATTGCAGCAAGAAGGTGTGAACATTTCAAAAATGGTTGCCCTTGGGAACAAGACCTGACTGAGTGAATAACATTTAGTGATTGCTTTGTTCTAACAACCCAACATGGGGAAAAATAACTGAACATTTCAGGCTGAGAGTTTGTCCCATAACGACAAACAAACGGGTAATCCAGCAAGCACAAGAGCCTGAGAAGGGCTGCTATCCCAGTGGATAAAATGGGGCTTGTGGGGGAATTACTGGCCTAAATATAGCTGCTCTATCTGCTTAGCTACACGTCTGGAACATGCTGTCCCTCTGTCAAACGTGTCCTAGCCCTGTCCCATTCCCACGTTTCCCTCTAGCGTCTGTCTTTCTGTCTGTCCGTCCAAATGAATCCTCATTCACAATACAACGCATCAGATCCTACAGTAGTACTCGCTCGGGCAACAGCACCTATGCTCTAAGCTCCTCTCTTCATCAGTTTAAAGTACCGCTAGCTGGTAGTAAGCTTTCTGTCAAAGCAAATTAAATCGGTTACTTGACGAATTGCAAACAATTAGTGTCAGTTGTCAGTGGCCCCTTTAAGCTACCTGACCAGTAAATAGTCTCTTATCCCTCCAGTTTGGTCACAGCGTGGCACGTACGGTCAAACCCCCTGCACAGTACATACACATGCGCACGCGCGTACACACACACAGGCACACACTACACACACTCTCACTCTCTACCCTATCCTCCGTCCACCCCAGTCCCATAACTGTCATTCAGTGTTTCCCCAGCCCCTTTCCTCCCGTGAAGTTTACCTCATCGTTGACTGTGACGTAGATGGCCTCATTCCCCGAGCTGCCGAAGACGCAGGCCTGCCGGATCAGCCTCAGCTCGTTCGGAGGCACGAGCGCAAATACTGGCCACTTCCCAACATCCAGCATGCTCCCACCTGCAAGGGGCACGGAGACGGCCAATCAGCTCTCTCATCAGGCACCTGAGCCTCGGGGTACCAGGCACAGGCCTGGCCAAGTCGCCGCTGCCGCCGCCACCGTCAGAACCCACAACAGCTCAGCAGGTCCCAGTAACACCGTGATCCCTCAAATTTGGCAGGTTATGCACTTGGACTATAAATCTGTGCTTGTGACGCGGGTCTGGCCAAAAGCCGCCCTGTTTCTCTTGGCTTTTCAACAATGCATTTGTGTTGGCTAAAGTGAAGCCCTGCCTGAGCAAAGCTCATTAGCCAGACTCTCCACTGCTCTCAGTAATGGCGGCTTCTCACGCCTTGCAGTCCGCCATGATGGATCTACTCTCCATCCACAGCAGGTGTGGTCTCCAGCTCTTCTTCGACGCTCATTGAACATTTTTCTTTATTGCATTCGATTGACAGGTAACATAGGCTTGTATGAATTGACCAAACTGCCCATGTGAAGCACTTTGAAATGTTTATTTAAAAATGGCATAAAAGCAATAATCAGAAGAAAAGAAGATTCCAGTGCAGAATACACATTCAAAACAGATGTGTTAAAAACAACACAAGTCATTTTTGTCCATGTCTAGTTAAGGACAACATTTTGTGTTTCAACACAGTCTTTGTTAAAAAAAAAGCCTCCCTTTGTAACACATAAATGATACATTTCTAATACTAAAGTAGTAACTTTGACGCAAAATGTGTTGAAAGTAACACTAAAGTAGTAATGCAAAAAGTGTCGGACACTAACACATCCTTTTGTATGCCTTGATGTTTCCCTCTGTTGACATGGGCATGACCTAATCTACGCAGTACCACCAGAATTATAGGTAATATCATTGCCATCCATTCAGGGGGATCGGTCCCAGTGCCTTTAGGCATAACTAGGCCTGTATCGGGTTAGTACATGTTCTAGGTGAACCGGGTTACCTTTGTCTGTAATGGTTTCACGACGTACTGGCTTTCATTACTTTCTTATTTCTATAAACGGAATCACATGCGTTCTCCGGGTGAATAAATACAGTAAATATTCCCAAAATTTATCGTGTGGGGTCAGGTAAGGGTATTCCTGAATGGATGTCAGTCAGATGCATTTGTTTCAGTTTTTGATCTTTCAAGCGATAATCTTAATTCATTTTCCAAGAAAAACGTATTTTATTTCAAGTTTAATTTGAGTGCTTGCTTGACGAAACTATTTTTCTGCTCTTGATTGATGTCCCCGGTTTCAAATATTGTACGTGCGGCTTGGCTATACAGCAACAGCGTGTTCTAGTTAGCCACACACACTAGTACATAAGATAAAGCACTGAGTATTCAGTAGTAATCTACACATTAATAGCTAGTTGTTAAAGCCTTGCGACAGTTAAAATACATGACAAACTCTCCCTTCCTGCAGAAGCAGCCATTAGTACAAAACATCACATTATTTGACTACTACCGGTGTATAGTGTAGGCGGAGTTAGCAATACAATATGCTCATTCAAATGTAAGTAAGAACTTAAATACAAAGACGAAAAGACTCAAACCATACGCCGCACATAATTACATTTTAATATGGTTCGGTTCACTGATTAACTTAATGTGACATCATAGCGGGTCGTTAGTCCTCAGATCTCTATTCCTGTACACTACAGCTGCTTGGCTACTAAAACTCATCACCGGGAAAATGGCTAACTATCAAACGGCACAGCCCTTTAACAAGAATGTTGGGATGCCGCAGCACAATGCAGTTGTCTGTGATGCAGGAAGTTACTTAACCAAGGCGCGTCACGAAATGGAAATTGTTTATAAAGCCGCTTTAGCGAACTGCACGGGAAAAGAGTGAATCGTAGCGATACTACAAATGAGATAGGAAAAATTATTTACCATGTGCAGTTATGATTGCTACTCTTCAACGTCTTCTCGCCATTGACAGAGCTTTTCGTCTTGCATGGTTTATTTAAAAATAAAACGAAACGTCTCTGAAGCTCTGATTGCTTCCTGCAATTACGCCACAAATGTTTTCATACTAGCCCCCCTATGTCTTTTCATTTCGACCGAAGTGTTCCTGGCTGTCCAGGCATCAGTGGGGATTGTCGAGTTCATGGATTCAGCAGTACGATAATGCTATTTACGTTTTCGTTCCGTTAAGCGTGTGTGTATGATAGTGGTCGACAAGATTGTCAAGGGGGATAGGTAAGTACTCAAACGTCCAGTCATATAGCCTACCAGCGGAGTTCCATGCATTTAAGAAATTTAAATGACCTATCAATAAAACATTTAAACATGCTACCATTCTTGTGTATACTAGGCTATTTTTATGTTAAGAATGCCCTAAATGGCTATGAATGCTAAACAAATGAAACAAATAACCACTCCTCAAGCAAATAATTGACTTGTATCCTGAGGGAAGCCCATAAAGCCCCTGTTTGCTGCTTAAGAATGGATTATTGAGAAGCCAAACATTACAATATAAAATGTCCTGGATTTTGAAGGTACATCAAAAAAGGTTGAGAACCCCTGGCTTAAATGCATGTGTATTTAAAGATTTCGGTTAAAATGGATGCTTCCTTAAACTTTATCAGTAGTTTGCATGAATCTGTAGTGTCTAAATGGTAAAAGTATTTAAGATGAAGTATTAGACTAGGTCCACCTATCTAGGCTGCCCTAGTCATTATGTCATTATGTCTGTTTTTGACCGGAGTTAAGGTGAACCGTTCCTTGCTGTGGTGGGCATCATGGAACATTTTGTGCAACTATCGACAGGGTCAAGCGCAGGGCCTCTGTACAGCCGTTCACTACCTGGTCATTTTCCCCCGAGCCTGGTAGGGGGCGCTGTCTCCTTGTGTTGCTTCTTCAGCCTCTTCAGAGTCCTCCTGTCGGCTTCTGCTACGTCTTTGCAGTGCTCTGCCTGTTTGAGGCCGCATGCGGCGAAGGAAGACAAAAGGGCCAGCTACAGGAAGTCTCGCGCCTTGGTGGTCAGGGTCCTCGCCTGCTTCCTCCTGTGCTTCCTGCCCTGCCACGCGGTCCACGTCCTCTTCCTGGAGGCTGAGAAGCGGGACGGTATGAGCAGCTGCACGGGCTCATGTTGCCAAGGCAAGGCCAATGCACAAGGCCGCCGTCGTCACCTTGTGCCTGGCTGTCGCCAAGCAACGACTGCCTCAACCCCCCTCCCTTTGTTTTTCAACCTGGGGGAGGGAGGACTTTAGGAAGTTCTGCCACAGATAGAGGAGCTAGGAGAGTTGAGCAAAGCAAACAATCCCCTCACTCAGCTGGTCCTGAGCCTTAGTTCCCCACATACACTAACACACACTAACACCTCACCTGCTCAGGATCAGAACAAAACTACAAACATAATTAGAATAAACCAAATTGCAACACAGCTGAAACAGAATTATATAACCTACTGGGAAACTAAAACAAAATCGCAAAGTAAAATGAAATGTTATTTGGCCCTAAAAAGACAGTATGCTGTAGCAAACTACCTGACCACGGTTACTGACAAAAAACTGAGAACCACCTTGACGAGGTACAGACTCAGCGAGCACCATTTAGCCATAGAAACTGGCAGGCACAGAAAATCATGGTTGCCAGAAGAAAAAAGATTGTGCCAACAATGCAAAGGCAACCAAATTAGAAGTGAAAAACACTTCCTAATGGAATGCACAAAATTTGACCAAATTCGCCAAAAATTCTACCAAAAAATGATCCAGAAATTTCCCCAATTCAATGATATACCCAATGACGATAGATTACCCTACCTATTAGGAGAAGAAAAAGGTTGCTGCATACCAGACACCTAACATCACTTACTGATATTTTTGTATATATTTTTATATTTTTTATATAACAAATTCACATTCTCGGATTCATTGTATATAGTTGTATGTTGTAACCACTGCTTTGGCAACACGAGTGCCTATATTTGTCATGCCAATAAAGCACTTTGAAATTGAAATTTAATTTAGAGGAGAGAGGTGCCTAAAATCAGGTATAAGAATGTACAGATGGGAAATGTTCCCAGCTTGGAGCTTCAGGAACTAAAGACCCAAAGGGGGTTATGGATATAGGCCAACAGGCAGGCTAATGGGGGGGGGGGGGGCATTACCCCATTAAAAGTTTACCTAACAGTCATTGAGAAAAATTAGCATGGGGCAGGTGGCAGCGCTCTGACTATGTAGAGAAAAAATATGTCATTAGTCCAGCCAATTTACATTGCATGCAGGTCATGCAGAGGTCAGAGAAGATCCACGTCAGATGCACAAGATATGAAAACAGACGTAGAGACACTTTCACTTTTTCATGTCCCATATTCACCTTTGTCAAGTTCTGAACACGACAACCCCTACAATCTAAAGGCATAGTTTCCTGAGCTGTATAAAGTAGTAGTCTCTACCGCTTTTCCCAGGTACATGAATTTTCTAGAAGGGAGAATTGTTTGATGTTCTTCAGGTTAGGGGCTCATTTGTTTGAATGCTGCAGGCACTCTTCGTGTACAGAGTTTCAGAAGCATGACTACAGTAAAAATTATGTTAAAAGGCCCGTTTTGACAATCCATTATAACATATTTTCTTTATACATATAGTCTGTATAGTAAACATTGTATGGTTGCGTTATCCTCCTACTCTTTCCAGTTAAATTCTGAGTAAATACTGCTTTGCTCATTTTCTGGAAACCAAATAAATTATTAACATGATTAGCAAACAGTGCTTTGCTTCAGCAAGGCTGTACAAGACATTGTACAAACAAAAAATAAATTGTGGTGAACATTTTAAGAAAAACTTTGTGTGTGTGTGTGTGTGGGGGGGTGTGTGTCGTCTGGTCTGATTCATCATTGTGTGTCATTGGCCAGCTCATGTTTTTATTATACAGCATATATAGTATGTGTTAAGAGGCCATGGATACACAAAAGTATTGGAAAGCAATCGCTCAAATGCATGCTTTTACAAAAGGGAAGCAGAATTAAAGTAGTACACAGTGCAGAGAAATTGCCAGCACGGACTACATATTGTGATGCAAAAGAGCCTTATATCTTGTGACTGGGAGATGAAGGCAGATTTTAACAGTTATGGGAGCTGGGTGGAGTGTAACTGAATGAGCTGGAGAAATAATCAGTCTAAGAAGGGAATAAAGCGAAAATAAGGCTTCATGCGACAGAGTATCTTCCCACAAAACTCAAGTGGTCCGGAAAATATCCTTTCATGACAAATATGAATTGACATTTCTTTCACCCAACTTATATATATCATATATTAGACAGAATCAGAAAACACTGCTTGATTGCCCTGTGGAGGAATCTTACATCTGAAGCCTTTCAGATGAGATGTGTTAATTGTCTCTTGTTGAGTAGACAAGCCTTGGCCTATTTTTGGCAAGAGAGGTGACCGGTGCCACCTTAACCCTCAAGCGACTGACATATTGTGCATACACAAAAGACCACCTGGGGTTATATATGACCCAGCAACAACAAAAGTGTAATGGAAGCCAAAATGAGATTTAAAAAAAAAAAAAAAAATGTTAAATGTCATGATACATGCACAGAATTTTTCAGTTGAATGCGAATGTGAATTACTTCACATTTTGAACTTTTTTCAGAACTATTTGTTCAACCTATTGCACTGCTGACTGCTGCTGACGGATGAATAGTATAATGTGAAAGCAATGTTTGAAAAATAGAACTCTAAACTCTTTTAATGTTATTTCATTATTTTTATTTGTCTCTGTGTTTTGTATCGACTATTGTGAAGCACTTTGTTTCTTGTATTGAAAAGTGCTATACAAATACAGCTATTATTATTATGATTATTATTATTATTTTAAAATATGTCATTTTAGATGTAGTATTAACTGCGATTTTCAATTCTGCATGTCCTTCTGATATGTACATTTTATTACATTATTGGTTTACTTTTAATAAAATGGGCCTAAACTACGAAATGAAGTGGGGGGGGGGGGGATGATTTCTTATCAACCACTAAGTGTCGCCACTGTCCACCTTAAAGACACTGCACGACTCACTTAGAAGGTTTAATCGATTGCTCAAATAACTAGCCTAATGACCTAAATCCAAGTGCTCACTAATGCGCCTCAGGCTCAGTGAAGCTAAATACAGATGTTGCTTAAAGTTGTATTTTGTAGTGAAATCAACGCAACACACAAAATGGTGGGAACCGATTTTGTAAAAACTGGTTTGAAGAGGCCAATTTCGGAGCGCCTAAAACAAATCACCCTATAAACAGAAGTAGCTGGTTTGCATCACTCATGCAAAATATAAAATAGGCCTGCCATTGATTCGATGATGACGCCATCTCCTGGGAGTGGATTTGCAAAGTGCAGCACTGTCCAATACTTTTCGCTTAAAATTCAAAACTCGACCCCGCAAACTCTTAATTTGCCGCATTAAATATATAGACAAGGTCGCAAAGATAATTTCTATATTATTAAAATCGTGTTAAACTGCACCAGTTGTATTGTGAACTCGGCAAAATAACTATCGTTTCAATAGGCACTTTACACATGCGCATCGGGCATTGTGTACACACGGAAGATGATGGCAGATTTCCGTACTGTTAAAGGGACCAGCAGCCATACGTGGATACAGCGAGGCTGCGGGAGACAGTGGTAGCTAAGAGTCGCCAGCAACGTTGCATTTTCTTCGGAGAGTACGCCGTTTCTGCATAACAGAACAAAGGCAACAGCGAGTTAGCAAAACATTTTAACGTCAGCATAAACCCGTCAGGTACGAAAGTCTCGCCTTTTATAAAGTTGAATCTGTGAGGCTGATTGACCAACACAATCGGAACTGAAGGGGATTCATTCCCGCAGAATTTACCGAGCTAACCTTAGCCTCAAGCTAGCAATACCGTCTTGGAGAAAAGCACAGCAGCAGGTCTACGAATCAGCCGCAACCGTGGTGAGTGGACATTATACAATTGCGGGCAATACAGCAAAAGCCTAACGTATATTATGTGCATGTACCGTTTGGTAAAGGAATCGTGTTTTCTTACGAAACACTATACTACCTAGCCAGCACGTAAACTTGATCCCCGGCTTGTGGCTAGTATATCTTCATAGCTGTGTTCTTGTTTCATAACAGGCCTGGTTTTAAAGCCTTTAAGTACCTAGTAACTATACGCAAACATTAGCTAATGTGTAAATAGCACGCCCCCTGTTATTCGTTGTAGTCCGCAAGCCAACGAACAACGTTAGGCACCTCAACTGCTGGTTAGCCAGCATGTATGTAAGCTAGCGCTAGTTAGCTTGCGAGCAATGTAAACTACCCTCTGCTGAATATGATTTAGCTAGCTAACTGACTATTAAGCCATAGTCGGATTAGGTAAAGCCAGCTACCCTGCAATCGTATCCAAATGTGTCTGTTGCTCACAGCGGTGCAGCCTACAGTATTTTCTCGGTGCACATATAGCATTAGGTAGTAACCTTTCTAAAGTATCACGCCAACTAATTTATCAAGCTGGCATAACGTTACCACAGCTCCAAATGTAGGCTAACGTTACAACATTAGCTACTTTGCTAATATTAGGTAGATTAAGTAACGTAGACATGGTTGGCTAACCTGGCTACTGTGCATTTAGATGCACATAGCCCGCTAGTTAGCGGTTTCACAACTAATTTTCTTCCATAAATGTGTTTTAAATCAATACCAGAATAGAAGGATACATTGTTAAAGAAAAAACCACTTATTTTTTGCAATAGGCAAAATGGCATTAAAACACAAAAGTGGCTAACAGACACGTCACGGGAATAAGTTGTTGCAGAATGAACACATTCTTGCAGAATGAATGAACGCATGCATGCAAATGTATTCATAAATTTATTTTTCTTTACGCGTTTTTATTTCCGTATGTAGAGTAACCTTTCAACTCTTTATACCTCACGAAAGCAAGGCAAGATATCCATCCTGACATATCCCAAAAGCATTACACTCCCTTGTGGTGGGTTCATGAAACTCGCTCTTGAAATATAATTCGTCCCCTCCTCCCCATTTAAATGACGTGTCTCTAATCCTGCTTTTGAAATTTCGATTTCATCTCTGGATTTTGGGAAGTTTAGTCTATTTTTCATTTTATATCTGCATATTGTTCACACCACTGTTACATTTTTTTATGTTTTACACTCGTGACATTTAACTGTGTCCATTTCATGTTAGTCAGTGCAAATTCATTTTTCAGTAAGTCTTTTCCACATTTCGCAATGACAGTTGACTTGCATCATCACTACCAGACAGATTAGCACTGGCTGTACTGCCAATCAACCATGGGGGGCCTGAGTCTGAAAGTCACTGCTCTGTATGTTTGGCACTTCAAAAATATACGCGAGAAGATCAAAGGTGGTAATTTATATATTTTGTATGCGGAGACTGACCAGTACATTATGGCTTTCTGTTGCGGATCAGATGCCCTATGAGTGCCTTGTAGGCGACTGGTTATTGTTTAATTTTCAGTTTGCTTTTTGGATGTTCTCACCAGGCCACCTTACAGTGAAAACAGCAATTACACATTCTGTGATTGTGCACTCCAGGTTTTTTAAAATTTTATTTCTGCAAAGGTTGCGCTAATTGATCTCCCCCCTACTGTATTTAAATCGGCGCTACCTGGATGAAAGCGGGACGTTTCCTTTTCCGTTTATTTTGGTGTGACTGATTTGCCGCAAGAGCTACCGCGCACATCAACTCGCGCCATCTGGGCTGCTGCCAGGTGCAGATCAAATTTTAAGCTGAGTTTCAATCTCTGTGTAAGCGAGATAAGTGTAGTTCTGCCTTCTGCGGCTGTGGAAGAGGGGACAAAATGCACTGCAGGTGGCAGTTTCCCAGCCACCTTGCCTCTGCGGGTGGATGACCATTGAACCCCTGAAAGGTTGTCATTCGCCTCTAATTTATGCCCTCTTATTACTGTCAAGAACCCTCAATTTGATCATTCAAAGCCTTGATTCGCTAATTTGAACCCCTAATTTCAAAATGTGTGCCTTCAATTTATTAACTCTACGCTTTAATTAATTGCACCCTTATTAGTCATTCAAATTACTTGTACTAATTGCTAATTCCGCGGCTGGATCAGGCCTACTGTGGGTGTCTGGCCGACCGGGGGGTGGTTGCTCTCGCACATGGGGGAGATAATGCTTACTGTGTCCCTCGGTTCCTGGGCATAGCTGTGATTTAGAGCCTGCTGTGAATTGCTATCGTTTAATCATGGGTGCTTGAAAAGCTGTGCTCGTATGAACATTATCTGACTATGTGAATTGCGTGCCTCATGTCACTGTTTTCTGGTGCATCCCTGGTGTTTCTTGGGTTTCTGTTGGTCGGCTCTGAAGCAGTGCTCAGCATTGTTAAAAAATCAGAAGCGAGTGATACTAGAAATGCAACTGAAGATAAACCAGTCATCTCCATCTGTTGTTTTTCTCTTGCGTGCATGTTTGATTCTTTGTTTATTTTTGAGTGACATGCTGGAGGGGGGAGTCCCAGAGGTCACCCGAGTCTTTGGGCTTGGTCTAAGTAGGCTAACACTCGTCTTCGCGTCCTGAAACGCCTGCGATTCTTTGGATTCGGGCCTAGCCGATGGAAAGCGCCGCGATTCTTCGCGACGCTCAAAGGTTTCCGCTAAAAGGACCGGTGCGTTCTAACGGCGGTCGCCCAGAGCACCTGCCTGGCTTCCTGCAGCTTGGCGGCGATCCAGGAAAATGGATTTTGGATTTGGATATAGGCGTGAAATAAGCCTGGCTCACAGCACGGTTGGCCCTGTGCTAGCCCTGTGCTAGCCCTGCGCCCTGGTGCTCTGTGCTCCGGAGCCTGTGTCTCTCCCGCCGTGGCTCACCCCACTGGTGCTCCGGGCCCCTTCACGCTGAGTGTGTCCTCTGGGGGGGTCGAGCGGCCGCGGGAGGCTGCCGCTCTGCCTGCTGTCCACGCCGGCTCGTCGTCTCTCGGAGCGGTTTGAATGAGGAGGGCGTGTGGGTTCCCCCAGACAGAGAGTTATCAAACGCTCAGCTGCAAATAAAATAAAAATAAAATGAAATGAAATTTAAAAAAAACCGAGCTTGGAGAAGCCTCGTGGTGTTTGGGAAAAGGTGAAGTGGGAAGCGGGAGAGAGCGCCATTTCTAAAGTGCTTTGATACTCTCTTTCTCCGCCTCTGACATTCCTCCGTGGAGTCTGGCGGGCTCGGGGCCTTTTGGGCAGCGTGCCTCTGAAAGGGCAGCGCGGGGGGGATGAAAGGACCGGTCCTCACCGCTCTTGGATGAGTTGACCTGGGCGGCTCGGCTCCTTTAAACTCGCGGTATCGGCGCTTTCGGTTCCGCCTCTGTTCTCTGGCGCGTTCCCTGGCCGCGCTCTGTCTCTCTGTCCCACCCGCTCTGTCCTTCAGCGTTCACTCGCTCGGGCACACGCACCTGCTTCTCCATGTGTGTGTTCTGCCCTCTCCCGTCTGTGTGTGTGTGTGTGTCGGAGCACACGCACAGTCTCCGCTGTGTGTGTTCGCCCCTCTCCTGTATCGTGTGTGTGTGTGTGTGTCTGAGCACACACACATCCTCCTTGGTGTGTGTTCTCCCCTCTCCTGTATCGTGTGTGTGTGTGTAAGCACACACATCTTCTCCTGCGTGTGTGTGTGTTCACCCCTCTCCTGTATCGTGTGTGTGAGTATCTCTGTTCGCCCCTCTCCCATGTGTCTGTGTCTGTGCCTCTCCACAGCCCCGCGGTTGCTGTGTGTGTTAATAAGTGTTCTGGGTGGGGGCAGATTAACTGATGATTAGAAGCGTCTTTAAGGGGATCATGGGAAGTGCTGACAGCTGGGTGGGGGTGGGATGGGGGTGGCAGGGCTAACCCAGGGGCCACTAGACAAAAGGTCGCCCTGCAGTATGTCAGTTGGACTCTGGTGACGAAAGTCCGCTACCTTATCCGGCTTTTTGTTTGCTGAATTCCTGGAACGTCAGACGCTGCCTGTGTCAGGGGCAGGAGCTCTCTCTCTCTCTCACACACACACACACACACACATACATCAGCGGCACCTGAAGAAGGACCTCGCACTGCGTTTCAGTTCTTTAAAATTCGCGTTTCAAACGCGTCTTTTTCTGGGTGTGGTCAGGGGATCAGGTGGTGGTTTCTATACTGCCGGTGCTGGTACGGGGATTCCCTTGCTGCCAAATTTGGTAGATTTTGCACCTTTCGTTTGAAATGACTGTTTTCCACAGTTAAAAAGAAAAAGAGATGTTTCGCATAGGCGCGACAGACGGTGTTTTTTTATGTTTTCGGTAATGATTGAAGCTCCAGGCTGGTTGGCTGCCTGTCAGACCTGCTGGGCGGAGCTACGCCGGCCCGTCGGCCCGTAGGCCCAGAGCATGAGGCTACAGGAGCTGTGCACCGTCTGCATGAGGGAGAGGGAGCGTGAGCATTTAACGTTATTGTTTAATGTTACGCTTATTGCTGCACCTAGTTTAATCATGGCATTACACAGGCTAACATACAAAAATCCCCCCCCACACACACACACACACACACACATACACACACACACACACACAACACGCACACACACACACACACACACACACACATACACACACATACACACATACACACACACTTGTATTGTGTTTAGGCTGTATGTTTGTTTTATGTGTGTTGCAATATGTGTCCATGTACATCATGCCAATAAAGCCCATTTGAATTTGAGAGGAAATTAGTCAGTGTGATTGTGAGAGAGAGAGAGATGGTGAAATGAGAATGAGAGAGAATGAGCTCGAATGAGAATGGGAGCGAGTGTGTGAGAGAAAGAGAATGAGGGAGATTTAGAATTGGAATGAGGATGAGTGAGTGTGAGAGAGAAAAAGAAAGCGAGAATTAGAAGTGGAATGACAATAAGAGTGTGTGTGGGAGAGGGGAACTGAGAGAGAATGAGGGAAAATTGAAATTGGAATGAGAGTGAGTGTGCGTGTGTGCGTGAGAGAGAGTGAGAGCGAGGGTGAAATGAGGGAGACACTGAGATGTCCGCACCGTGTCGCACGCCAGCGTTTCCCTGTTCATTCACATCCGCCCCGATAACCGTGTTTACCCTGCCGCCACGTATCCATGGACACCGGTTTTCTGCCTGTGACCGGGCCGGGAGCCAGGCGGACGCTCTTTGGGGTGGTGGGGGGGTGGGTCACTCGGCCGGCCGCACAGGCGTGTCTCCTCTGCGGCGTGGGCCTGCTCGGCTCGGCTCGGCTCGCGTACCCTCCGTCTGCTCCCAGCTCGGGGGGCTAAATCCCGCTTAGCGCCCCTTTAGCGTCTCCCGGCCAAGCTGTCCGCGCCTGGGCTCAGTCCGCTAGCTTTCCGGTCTGGGGTCTGAGAGCTGGGCCTGCGGGATCCTCCGCCCCGCTCTCAGTGGTAATGGGGGTGGGCTTCTCTCTGCCGCTCTGCTCTTAATTGATCAGTTTAAGCTGTTACCATGGCATTCCCCACATGCCAGCTGTCGGCTAAATGGCCGACTACAGACCTGTAAGGCCGGCTATGTCTACATAGAGCCCTTGTTAATTTCTCAAGACTGAAGGGGCAAAATGTCCAGCTAGGCTATTAGTTCCACAGCGTAGCAAGCATGTTCTTAATCTGCACAATCCATTCTGGTCCTTGCCCCCCCCCCCAATTTAATGACATAATGGGGTCATGGGAACGATTTGTCTCCTCGCTGCCAACACCCATAGCTGACCACTTTCCTCACCTGACTGGCTACTGAAGAATTTGGGGGACCCCCTGCTGTGTTCCACACACCGCCCTCCCTGCCCGGCACCCTGCGTCTGTCCTGACTGCTGATTTGTGGAGGGAAGCCTGTGGTGGGTTCAGACTCTGTGGCTCTGTAGGACCGGGGCTGAGTGGCTGCTGCTGTATTAGCCTGACTGAATTGTACTTACCCACGTGTTGAGCTCTTGTTAAGAAGCTGATTGTAGTTCTTATCCGGGTGGGACACGTGTTTACCTGCCTCTGAGTGAAAGTGGGCTCGGAGGCCTTATCTCCTCTCCGCATGAGCACTCAGATTCCTGTGCCCTCTAAAGGCCTTTGAAATGTATCCTTACAGTGGGCCTCAAGACCTGGCATACGAGCCTATTCTCTGAGAAGCAAAGATAAGGACGGTAGAGCGAGTGTGTGTGTGTGCGCGTGTGTGGGGGGCGTGTATTTGTTCGGGGGTGTATGTGCGTATTGTGTGTGTTCCCGTAAATGCGTGTGTGCGTGCGTGCGTGTGTGTGTGTGTGTGCGTGTGTGTGTGCGTGCGTGCGTGTGTGTGTCTGTGTGTGTGTCTCTGTATGCGCTCGCTCGCTCACACACCTGCGGTATCAGTTGCAGTCTGGCGTGATGAAGCTTCAGTGACATCACGTCGGGGAGGAGCTTTGTCTTCACAAGGCCTTCAGAGCCGTTAACCCCTTGTGCAGCCCAAGTGGACCAAGCCAAGTGCCCTGAGACGTGCCCTTGACACAGGAAAAAGTGCTGAAGTGCACTTTCCTCTCACGGCTCGATGTTCACATTCCTCGGCCTTTGATCTCATGGAATTGTTTCCCTGTTGTTGTTTTAACGTGAGCAAACAAGGCATTCGCTTCACCGCGTCACGATGCATCAGTCCCTGAACTTTTCACAATCTGAAAATTTGGGGTTTTTAATTTTTTTATGTCTCACATCGCCGAGTTCCCAACGCAGTATGCTGCAAGTGGGTACATCTGAAATGTTTGATTCAGACTGCTTGATGTTGAAGAGCTTGTAATTGAAAGGGCACATTTATTTTTCGGGAACTTAAAACTGTGTGGTTGAGCTGGAGTGCAGACCCGGAAAGCCACATTGATTTGATCTTTCATGGTCATTTCATGGGCTCTATATATAAACTCTTTCAGACATTCTTTTTCAGTCAACAGATAAAGCTTGATTTCTCACAATAAGTATTTTACCTGCATGCTTTGCCCTGAATAAAATGGGTATTTTTGGGCTGAATCATGTCCTGCATGACTGTTGGCTTTTGAGAAATGTATGCATTTATGGTCACCAACTGGTGGCCTTTCTAAATCAAGCGTGCTGTTTTTTTTATGCCTCCTCGATGGCACAGACGTGGCCGGAGGCATTATGTTTTCGGGTTGCCCGTCCGTCCGTCTGTCCCATTCTCTCGTGAACGCGATATCTCAGGAACGCCTTGAGGGAATTTCTTCAAATTTAGCACAAACGTCCACTTGGACTCAAGGAATTCCACTACAACTTCCATTGCATTTCTTGTGTATAAAACCATTCTGAAACCCCCCCCCAAAAAAAATGCTTCCGCTCTGTTCATTTTCTCTATAATTTAATAATTAATACGTGTGTACACACTCGTCCTCCTCTTCGCCACTGCCTCCACGCTGTCCAGTTCCAACCCGATCACCTAGCTGGCCTTCCTTAACAGCTTGTTGAGACTGCTGACCTCCAAGCCTTGATACCACCACCCCAGCACATCACCGCAAAAAATAGCACTGGCTACTGGTTGGCGGAGGCGTACAACCGCAAGGTGGTATTTCTAGTTTATGCCCGCTTCCGTAGGATGTGGGTTTGTGGGTTGAAGACTCACTCAGGGCAGTAACTGAATGTAAGATGTAGCCTAATGAATGTAAGTGTGTATAAGTCTCCAGATAAGAGTCTGCTAAATGCAAAAAAAAAAAAAAAAAAAAGTGATGTTTGCCATTCAGGAAATGTTCTGCAGGCTTTGCGAGTTAAGGTTAGGCCATGGTTCTGGAGGACATGAGTCAGGGTTACAGTCAGTGGATGTTTTTTTTTTGTAAATATATAAACATTTGGTGGCCTGAGAATTACAGGGTTCTGTCTGCCATTTCTAGATTTCTGATATATTCAGCTTTGAAGTTCTTGTCAGTTCATTGGTTTTATCACTTAGGACTTGAAAAACCCACATTTTTAACTTTGGACACTTTGAAATGCCTGACACAGTGACAAGATGGTCAGTGGTCGGATACAAAAGATAGCCTGTGTTTGAAAGAAGCTGGGGGGGGCCTAGCTGTGGATTGAGGTTTTGTTTTAGCTCTGTGAAGATTAGTCATCGTGAGATGCTTCTCCTCTTCCTTTCCCTGTGTTCAGTTTAATACCAGCTGGCAGTAATTTGTGGGTTATGACCGAGCAGCCAGAACAGGGCTTTGTTTCTGAAGCTGACTTCCTGGTCTTGCTGAGAGACGGTGATCACTGTCAGCTGTGCCGTTGGCCCCAGTCTAGGTCTTCCAGCCACCCGTTTCAGTGTCGATGATACCGAAACTGTTAAAATACAAAGACGATCATTTTTTTCCCCCCCCACAGTATCATGTTGTTGCGATAGATGTTATTTCTTAGTCTAATGTCTCCCCATGTGCCGATTTATGAAGTGATTTTGTCATTTGGACTATAATTGAATATTTTGTGGACCAGTCGGGGACAGTTTGCGTCACTGCCTAGTCACTGTGCGTCACGGGGGAAGGGAAGGAAGGGGGTGTATCTCACGCGCTAAGTGGACGACCCGCACCCAGCTCGGACTTCCTGACCATTTAAGGGTCCCCCTTTTCCCTAGCCTCTTGACCGCATCCAATCTTGTACAACATGGCAGCACAAACTCTGCACTTCCGTGGGTTCAGAACGCTTTTCACACGCGTCTCTCTGGCTTGTTCACTTCGACAGACTGTGATCCACAGTAATAACTCTCACCATTTCTTTCTCTTTCTCTTTCTCTTTCTCTCTCCCTGTTGGAATATACGCTAGGTGAGGTTAACTCATTCTGTTCCAGAAGGTTCTGTAATGGAGAAAGGGGGTACGGGTGGGGTGAGGTTGGGTGAGGGGGGGGGGGGGGTGACACACAACTGCAGAAGGTGTAGAGTTGGAGTTGGCATAGTACTGTTGCACTCTCTTCTGTTGAGTTTGACCGTTGAACCGGATTCTTACACTATGGCCTGTTCTGCCTGTCAGTCAGCAGTATTAACGAATGGAGAGGCTCAGGTGATTCTGTTCCCTGTCTGATTGGCCGGAGGCTGACCTCTGTGCTTAAAAAAACAACAATAAATAAAATTTAAAAAGCAGTTTTTATAGCCAACATGTATGCATACCATTGCATTAATTACTGAAGCAGTTCCGGTAAAGTAAGATACAAGTGTCTAGCTGTAAGAACCCAGCTTCTTAATTTTCATAACTTCCTGCTGCCCCACCTAAGTGTAATTATGTAATCTGCCTGCAAATGAATTGTTTTGCACACCCAGTTGCATTGAAAATACAGAACTGTGTTTTGAGCATTAAGACTGGTGTTTTCCGGGGTGCGGTGGAGAGT
This sequence comes from Anguilla rostrata, assembly GCF_018555375.3. Lineage (NCBI taxonomy): Eukaryota > Metazoa > Chordata > Actinopteri > Anguilliformes > Anguillidae > Anguilla > Anguilla rostrata. The sequence continues at coordinate 32,034,331 of NC_057944.1, read as the reverse complement.
GGGGGGGAGGGTAGGGTGTATGAGGGTGTGTCGGGCGTGACGGCAGACTGAGGCTGGTGAATCATCGCGCGTGTACGAGAGGAGGAAAACACCGGTCGGCTTGGCCGATTATCGGGGATGGGGCCCGCGAGCGGTTAGCCGTAGCGAGCGGTCAGCGAGCGGGGGTTAGCGAACGGCGGTTAGCGAGCGGCGGTTAGCGAAGCGGCGGTTAGCAGCGGCGGTTAGCGAGCGGCGGTCAGCAGCGGCGGTCAGCAGCGCGGTCAGCAGCGGCGGTCAGCAGCGGCGGTCAGCCAGCGAAGCGGCGGTCAGCCAGCGGCGGTCAGCGAAGCGGCGGTCAGCGAGCGGCGGTCAGCGAAGCGGCGGTCAGCCGGCGAGCGGTCAGCGAGCGGCGGTTCAGCCGAGCGGCGGTCAGCAGCGGTCAGCGGCGGTCAGCCGAAGCGGCGGCTTAGCCGAGCGCGTTAGCCAAGCGAGCGGCGCCGCGGAGCTCATTGATCGAGTCGCCCGCTGGGAGCTCGCCGGCACGCAGCCACTCGAGACGGTCCCGGCGCCCGAGAGGGGAAAGCCAGCCGCGTCTCGCTGACGTCACGGAAACGACTGAACGCGTTAAGGATCTGACGCCGGCTGCTGCGATGGCGACGGCAGCGTTCGGTGTAGCGGACATGACGGCAGCACCTGCGATGACAGCAGTGATGATTAAGAGGAGGATTGTGGTGATCCTGAGCTCTGGTCGCTCATGTTCTCTTATGTCCATGAATCTGCCGCATTTAGTTGGCAGGGGGAGCGCAGCACTCGACATCCACAGTAATGCCAAATGTGCCAGCTCAATTTAGCGGATGTATCTGAGCAGCTCATTTCCATCTGCGTCCCTGGGTAGAGTATAGCAACGGCATTTGATCTGTTACAGTTAGTATGTGTACATGTAGAGAAGGGCGCATTATAATACATTTTATGATGATGTCGGTGGTGATGATGATGATGATGATGATCAAGTCACGCTCTGTTGCTGGAGTCCGTGTCTTCATGCCGGGTGTGTGAGGGTATCATAGCGATATGATTATAATTGTTACGATGATGATGATGATGATGAGGTTGCGTTCTGTTTCAGGAGTCCGCAGTGCCTCCACTCCAGTGTGAATGAGGGCGTCATGGCGATATGATTATAATTGTGATGATGATGATGATGATGATGAAGTCGCGTTCTGTTGCAGGAGTCCGCAGTGCCTCCACTCCAGTGTGAATGAGGGCGTCATGGCGATATGATTATAATTGTGATGATGATGATGAAATTGCTCTCTGTTGCAGGAGTCCGCAGTGCCTCCACTCCAGTGTGAATGAGGGCGTCATGGCGGACCACAGCCCCTCTCTGGACTCCGGCCAGCTGCACAGCCCTGACCTCCCGCTCCTTGCCCCGCCCCTCCCGCCCACCATGGCCAACGGTGACGGCCCACAACAGGTAACCATGGAACCAGGCCTCCCCTGTCATGTGACTGACTGGCTGCCTGATGTTTTTGTCATAAACAAAGCAGAGATGCATATGTAACTGGGCCTCCCCTGTCATGTGACTGACCAGTTCTCCAATTTTCATGTTGTAAATGAAGCTGGGTTGCACATGAAACTAGGCCTCCCCTGTCACATGACAGGCTACCTGTCTAATATTCCTGCCTAATGTTCCTGCCTTTTATATTTAATTTCATATTCCATTCCTGAGCCTGTGCTCATATTACTGGATGGTTTTTGGCGTATGAATGTGCGGCTTTTGTTGACGGATCAAATTACTTTAACCTACGTCAGAGCGTCTTCCCACTCTGGGTTTTTATCATGGGCTGTTGTATTTATTTCAGTTGTTAATGACATGGCTGTTATGAGAGAATTTTTGATTAAGTTGTGCTTTGAATAGGCACGTTTGTTTCAACTGAGCAATTGATAGGAGTGCCTGTGTGCCATTTCTTCATCGGACATGTACCTGGTGCAGTATAAATATGTCAAAGTACAAAGACCATAATATAATCCAGGTTACGTAAATTTGTTTCATCTGAAAGATTATAATATGCATTTGAAATATGGAACCCTCCTGGTGGACTCTTCTCTGGTCCTAAAACAAAAAAGAACAAAAAAAAACCAGTTTGGGACCACCTCTGGTGAAGGGCAGTAAAACCCAGTGTTTACTGCCCTCTAGTGGAGTGTATTTGTCAGTTCAGGCTCTCTGCTGCTGCCGTGATAGTGTGGAATTATGGGAAGAATGAACAGAAACAATAGTTCTATATTAAAATGGTTTAGTTATTTTCAGTTAGCTCAGAGATGACATCTTTACGTCAAGCGCAGAGGTAGAAGGGAAGCTGTCGGGTGATCATATTCCTGAGAGATTTAACAAACTGTGAGCTAGATTAAATTAAAGATTAAAGAACATCTTTTCTCTGATGATCTTTCCCTGTAGATAACATACAATCTCCTGTTTTTGTATGGATATTTGTATTTATTTCATACAACACTCCCATAGTCCCACAAGGTCTCATTTAATGGCGCCGTGACTCACACTGGCCCTGAACATCCTCTGAACGACATTCAGACTCGCTCAGCGGCTGCAGGTAAACAAGCCTTTGCACAGATATTCCCAAATCTCTTCCTTTCATCCAGAACCAGCAGCGGCCCTCTCTCTGTCTGAAGCCAGTCAAACCGCACAGCGTTCCGATTTTATAGCATTTCATTTAACGAATGGGTTGTTTTTTTTTTGGCAGATAGGAGTGCATTAGTTATACTGCCCAAATGCCTGTCGTAAAACAAGCCCTACGTTCCAAATTCCCTTTTGTGCCCCAGCACGGGAGGCTGAATAAATTAACACGAGTCTAAAGTGTTTATGAAACGGGCTTTTAGCTGATGGTGCTTCACATTACCGGTGTTGTTTTATTGATGCCTTGTAAGGGGTTCTGATGGTTATGTTATTTCAAATGAATGGCCAAGCGCCGCGCTCTAGCTGGGTTGCTGTTCGTCCGCTGATTACCTGCAGACTGCGGCATGTTCCCGCGGACGCACCCCCACTTTGTAGAGCTCTTACAGTTATCACAAACGGTCAAGAGCAACGGCTGCAAAGTAAATAAATAAATAAATAAATAAAGCCACCAACCTGCTTCAGCCCAGCGGGTGAAAGGGGACAACATGGCCGCCTCCCAGCCAGGACCGTCCCAGATGCAGACAGAAGGGTCCTCACATGGAGGACTCCCCCGCGGGGTGACCCCGAAATAAGGAGAGCTCAGGAACGCGTTACCTGTAATGAACCAGGATGCCCAACGTTTCCACGTCCGGGACACCTTCCTGGGAGTGACGGGAGAGCGTTGCTTCACCGGCTTTTACAAAAACAAACTGTGAAATCACGTTAAAATGTAGAACCGGTTTATACGCTGATTAAATTTAAGAGAATGTAACTGGCTTAATGGACTGGCTCAGGAGGAGGGGTTTTACGAGTCGCGGGGTAGGTCCGTTTCGAGTGCAAGGCGGGTTTTGTCACGCACAGTTCCCGTATCTCTGGTGTCCTGTAGCGTCTGTGTGCGCTGAGGTGCTGCGATGCCGGGACAGCAGGCGTGCGTTTTTCTACACGGCGCTTCATCGAGTGTGTAACGTGCAGCGGGTTCCACATTCACAGCTGTTGGGCCCCGTCTTCCCCCCATCCCGTCTTATACAGGAAGCACTTCAGAGCCCTTCTGCTCCAAATCATGTTTTTTTTATTTTATTTATTTTTTTAATGGCAGCTGTTTGTTCCTTATTCTTCATTTGTCAAGCGGGAGAATGCATTTGGTCTGTTATGCCGATGATGCTTTTCAAAATTATGATAATGACAATGAGGCTAGCAATCACCATCTATCATCGCACAGTGAACCACAGACAGTGTGCTGATAATTAGTCTATCGTGCCAAACAGGTTGTGATAATAACAGTGTTTTCCAATACATTCTCCATAGGTGCACTTTTTTTTAATAGCATAAATGTTTGTTTTTTTTGTTTTTTTTTGCTGCATAATAACAAAGTATAATTTCACTCCAAGATTCGAATATATTTTCAAATTGTCATTTTATTGTCATTCTGAATGTAGCCCATGTGTTGTAATGTTTGCCATATTAGAGATCATATTTACATTTTCTCTTCACAAAAAGCTGTATTTGAAGAAATGAATAAAAGAAAGGAAATTCTGCGGGGTGGGGTCTGCCGTTCGAGAGATGAGTATGTGATTCACTGTCTTTGGGTGGGTCTGCTGTTATCAGATTGCGTGTGAAATTTGCTCTTCTTACTTGGGTGTAAATTCTATTGTGCAAGGCGAAGACTGACATTCTGAGTAATGGCTAATTACAGTCTGAGGGGTTTTCGGGCAGAATGGGTTATTATTCCGTTTGTTACGATGTATCTGACAATTAGTCAGTTATACGTAGGCTACGCCTAAACGACGAGGATTATTAGGATATTATTTCCCTGAAAACATATCTATGTAAAACTAAGCAGCTGTTCTTTGAATTATTGAACACACTAGTCCAGATTGGACCCTGATGTTTTGAGCAGCAGAAGAGGCCAGTTGGTAGAGAGGTGGCTCATTGGAATAGTCTGTGTTGGCCTGGCTGTGGGTGAATTTGCTGTGTTGGCCTGGCTCTGGGTGAATAGTCTGTGTTGGCCTGGCTTTGGGTGAATTGTCTGTGTTGGCCTGGCTCTGGGTGAATAGGCTGTGTTTGACTGGCTCTGGGTGAATAGTCTGTGTTGGCCTGGCTCTGGGTGAATAGTCTGTGTTGGACTGGCTCTGGGTGAATAGTCTGTGTTGGCCTGGCTCTGGGTGAATAGTCTGTGTTGGCCTGGCTCTGGGTGAATAGTCTGTGTTGTCCTGGCTCTGGGTGAATATTCTGTGTTGGCCTGGCTCTAGGTGAATGGGCTGTGTTGGACTGGCTCTGGGTGAATGGGCTGTGTTGGCCTGGCTCTGGTGAATGGAGAGATAGTGAAAGATGGGGAGGCCATGGCAGGTAGGAGAGGGTGAATGGTGGAGAATGGTGTGAGAGTGAGCAGCGGTGTGGTTGTAAGAGGTGAAGTGACTGAACCTGGGGGTCTGACTAATGTAACAAATATCTGCTTGCAGCTAGATTAAGTCATTTATTTGTATAACAATTATTTTATCGTATCTATTTATCATCAGTTATTGTAGTTATCATTATTATAGAAAAATGTAAGGGTCTCTTACTAGTTTATTCGTCTGTGCCACCTGCAAAGCAAACCACACCTTTGTAGTTTACAGATGCATTTATTTTGGAGCTATTTCGTAACCGACGCATTTTGCGTATTTCTGCTGGAAACCAGCTCGAGTGAGCGCTTGAGCACGAGCGCCACGTCCCCTGCTCGCCCCGCGGCTGATTGAGAAGCTAAATAGCAAGAAAACCGTTTCGGTCGCGGTCGTAAATCTCCTCCCGGGCCTGCGGTTTAACGGGCTGAGTTTGCGTCAGTTAAAGGCCGTTAAAGTGAGTCGGCCAGTACACGGCCGGGGAAACGACCGATGAAAAACAAAATAAAATAAAGTGATTTAAAAAATCGTCCGCATGAGAAACCTAAGGCTTTTTTTATATTGCCCTGTTGGGCAGCTGCTCCGCGAGAAAAGGAAGTAAAGACCGTTCTCCCGGCATCTGCTGCTCGATCACTTGATTTTGGTTGTTAGCGGATTAATTATCTTTTTGTGAGTTTCCGCACACGCTGGAAATAGGCTTATAAATACAAAGTGTTCCCTGCTTCATTAGGATCCCAAAAGGAGAAGGTCATCCCTGGATGTTAGTAAGCACAAATAGATGTTCTTTCACCACAGGCTTGTGGATGTTTCATGTTCGGTCTGTATTGCTCCGGAGAAGGATTAATTATCTCTGCTGGTTTGAAAGGGGGGGGGTAGCTCATATGGGGTTAATGATAATTCCCTTTGTGCCGTTGTACTCCTATGCCAATTAGTGCATCAGACCCCGTGAGCTTTGTGCACAGTTAGGAGTCAGTTAATGATTGTAATTATGATTGACTGTAAGCCTATGGCCAAACCATCGCAATTCTGTTTTCAGATATTTGGCCGCGTAGCTACATGATAGTGTACTTATCGCACTGTTTTGCTGTGCGTTTTGTTTTAAAGGCTCAAAAAAAATTGGCTTCAGTTTCACCATTGTTGACTATTTTCCTGAATACCAGCTTTCGACTAAGGACGAGGCAAGGCTATAATGTAAAGACAAATCCATTTAATGCCCGTCAAACATTGTTTCTGCCTAAAAATGCTTAATTTACAATGACAAAAGAGCTAGACCCCCACGTTGCGCAAACGTGAATGTTGTCGTACGTGCCAACTACGGGCAAAAGGGTGGGAATCTAATTTAGAGAAATATTTTATGCTTGTTAAGTACTATTTATCCTTAATAAATTATAGGAATCTGCTTAACGAGGCTTGATGAAGCGGAATAAAGAGCCAGAATGCCCAATTCTTGCGTAGCTCATGCATTCAGTCGGAATTAACTGAGCAGGACTCGTTCAGCCCACAACATTATAGTGACGATTCCGTACTCGCCTAAAGAGCGCAGACGTTTGAGGGAACATCGAGAGGCTTTGTGTGGAAAGGTGTGTAATGGCTTGGGGTTGTACTGGTGCCAATGTTAGGAGGTCATATGGCCGACCCCTTCAGGCCTGAGTGTGTGTGCTTGCTGCTCTGAATGAATGTGTAGTAATTGTGTGTGTGTGTGTGTGTGTGTGAGTTAACAGTCTGTGAATGCTGTGCATGTGTGTTTGTGTGTGCGTGTGTGTGTGCGTGTCGATCATTTTGTGTGTGTGTGTGTGTGTGGTGCAGAAAGGGGGATTCCTGGTGTTCGTTTGTGTAGGTCTTTCTGTTTGTGTGTTGTATCTCTGTAGGCCACCTGTGTATCAGTCTTTGGTGGGGCGTGGGGGGCACGGCTTAGCACTGCTCCTATCCCCCTCCTCCTCCAGCCCGGGGAGATTGCGCTGTTGTTTGGGAACAGGCGCAGCCAGTCGGCGCGGACCGGAGCGGAGCGCGCAGTGATTCACCTTTTCCGCTCGTTTACGGCCGCCGCCGCCGCTCGAGCCGATGAATCAGCCTCTTATTTACCAGCCCGTCGGTCCAGGTGTGCAGCCGCTTCTGCCGCTCGCCCCGCTCGTGGCCGGTCTCTCAGCGCGTGACGCACGTTGGCTGGGCCCTTTGTTTATTTGCATTGCCTTGCATAACATTCATTCAGCAGCCCGCCTCATCCGGGGAGACCAGCGCTGCAGGAGAGCCTGAGTGCCTCCACCTGCTCTTTTACGAGCAGCGGCAGCCCAAACCCTGCTCCTGCAGATCTGCCGTCCCGTGGCGTTTTCACTCCAGCCCTTACAGAAACGCACCTCATTCCACTGCCTGAGATCTCTTTCGAGCTGCTGATGAGTAGAGTCCAGTGGGTCAGAGTAGGGTTTGAAACGGAAAACCTGCACGATGGTAGATCTCCTGCGCCTGTGTCCTAGACGAGCATTCCCACAGCTGCGAGTGCATTCTCAGCCTTTTCTTTGTTGGCTGTTTCCTTGCGCAGGGGTGGGGTGGGGGGGTTTGGGGGGTGGGGGGGGTGCGGGGGGGGGTGGGGCAGCTAACGCGTCAGACGCCACCTCCAGGAAGCAAGGTGTGTTCCTGGGGTCTGCTGCGATAGCTGTGTATCATTTGCACTCTTGGTGACAAAACTAGTTTTGGTAAGTAAGCCGGAATCAGGCCAGCAAACAGTAATTAAGCTATAATTGCAAAATTTGTTTCCAAGTGATGCAACGTCTTTGCATTGATTCACTGCCCTTGCCATTTTTTTAATGATCTCAACTTCCTGGCTTTGAACCCTGGCACCTGCAGCCTTCTGATTCGGTAACCCAGTTCCCTTTTTTCTTCCACAGAAGGACCGGTCCGGTGATGTAGGCGGTCCCCCCGGTCAGGCCAAGGTCCGTATTCGGGAGCGCGTGTTAGCGTTGGCCGCTAGCTGTCTCGTGATGTCACCGCTGATGTCGCAGCCCTGATTGACGTTTTCATTTCCCCCTCTACTTTCTCTGTCCCTTTTGCGTTCTCTCTGTTCACCTTGCGAGGTTGCCATAGCAACGTGCCCTCACACTGTGCGCGTCTGTGACCGTGCGGGTTAAATAGAAGGCGGAGGACTCCCACCCCACCCACGAGGTGGTGGTCCTCGCCACCCTTCCCGTGAATAATATTTTCATTTTTGCCGCTGCTGATGTCGACGGGGAATTATTTATTAAGTGGGTGTTGTCGGCGTCCAATTTCCTTTTGTTTATTTTATGTTTTTTGTAAAGCCTGCTCAGGGAGGGAAAATAATTTTGTGCTTCATTCAAATGCCCCTCCCCATGCCCCCTTTGACTCGCAATTTGAAATGAGGGCCCCGTCTATTCACTGTGATTTATGAGACCACAGTCCCAGTGCAGCCCCAGCGCAGCTCCAGCACAGTCCCAGTGCAGCCCCAGTGCAGCCCCAGCGCAGTCCAGCACAGTCCCAGCACAGCCCCAGTGCTGCCCCAGTCACAGTCCAGTGCAAACCCAGCGCAGTCCATTGCAGGACCCAGCGCAGCTCTGTTGCAGGCATGCAAGCCATAGCGAGGTTTCACGCTGGGTTTAGGCCCCGCCCCTCCGCCTCAGCCAACGCGTGGTGAGCGTTCTGGTGCAAAATGGCTGCCGTGCATCACTCAGATGGGCGCGGCGCTTTGGAGGTGAGTCACAGCCTCTTCACGCTGAAGTGCTCTGCGATAATGAGCCAGAAAAGGGTCCTAATAAAGCAATGCTTTATTACTGTTATTATTATACATATCCTTGCGTAAAATTGCATTGGACTGAGATTCATGGCCTGTGCAGTTACATGTGAATATTGGGTATGTAGTAATGAGGCATTTAATGGGTCAGGAGCTGATCTGGGTCCTGTGAGATGCAGATTCCATATTTAATATCTTGTCATATATCTCGTCCTCCTAGATGGTGATGATGATGATTAGAAATCACAACAATAATAATAGCAATTATAATAAAAATGATATTATAGAATTTAAGAGTAATATAATAAGGATAATGATAAGAAGAATCATGATTGTGGTTACAATAATAATGAGAATTTTATCATTTATAATAAATTATTTTGATAGTAATATTAATAATGACGAGAGAAGGGAGAATCCTATAGCCTAGAACTGCAGGAAGGTACAGTATGGTCCAGTCCTATAGAACAGCAGCAAGGGTCGATATGGTCCTATAGATATGCTATTATGTTGTGTTTGGGTGGTTGTAGGCTGTGCAGCTGTGTGTGTGTGTGTGTGAGTGGACGGCGTGTGTGTGGTCGTGTGTGTGTGTGTGTGTGTGTGTAAGCTCTGCGGGGGTTTTAATAAGAGCACAGTGTGGAAGAATGTTCCGGATGGGGGCGATTGAGCTCTGCTAGATGGCAGCATAATATTTGTGACAGGGCACGCCACAGAGACCTCTGTTTGTGTTTCTGTGTGTGTGTGTGTTAGTGTGTGGCGCATGTCTTTTAGTGTGTTGAGCGCGAGCGCTCCCGTGTGTGTATATGTGCGTGTGCATGTGTGTGTGTCTGTGTGCACTCGCGTGCGTGTGTGTGTGTGTGTGTGAGCGCTCGCGTGTGTGCGTGTGTGTGTATGTGCGTGTGCATGTGTGTGTGTCTGTGTGTGTGTGTCTGTGTGCACACTCGTGTGTGAGTGAGAGACAGAGAGAGAGAGTGAGAGCGAGAGAGAGAGGAGCAGAGGAGAGAGAGTAGAGTGAGAGAGGAGAGAGAGTCAGGAGGAGACGATGAGGGACGAGGAAAGCGAGGTGCATGCTGCGCGGCAGAGAGACAGAGAGTCAGTTCAGAGACAGAGGCAGACGAGACGAGAACAATTAGACGGAACAAAGGCAGAAGAGACCTGAGCACGCGCGACAGGCGCCAAATGTCAGCGCAGAGAGACGAGAGATAGGAGACAGGAGAGAGAGAGAGAGCAGAGAGGCGACCGGACAGACAGACAGACAGACAGACAGACAGACAGAGAGACAGAGAGACAGAGAGACAGAGAGACAGAGAGACAGAGAGAGAGAGAGACAGACAGACAGACAGACAGACAGAGAGAGAGAGCAGGAGCAGGGCTGCTGCGGCTGGGCTGGCCTGCGTTGGTGACGCGCGAGTCCTGCGGGGATCGATGGGGACAGGAAAGCCCGTCACGGGCTGCTGCCTTTCCGCCGCTCCCGCGTCACGGCCGGGTCCGCTTTCCCCCGCGCCGGCGTCACCGCGCGGTAAACAATTAACGGGAACAAACGGGGCAGAAACCTGACCCCTGAGTCACCGCCGCCCCGCGCCCAGCGCCGCCCAAATGTCAGCCGCCGCAGCCGCCGTCTCCCGGGGATTAGCGCCGGCCCCGGGCGCGGCTAGCGGGCCCGTGCTAATCGCCCCCTCGCGGGCGGACCGGGGGGGGGGCTCGTTTCCGGCTCCGGGCTGCGCCCGTTATGCATGGGGCTGCGTCTAACGGACTAATTGTGTTTGCGCCGGTGTGGGCCGGTCTGGCATTCAACAGCCAAAAAAAAAAAACGCGGAGGGGGAGGGGGACAAACAGAAAGCGCTTAGGAGGCAGAGCGGGGCCCGAGCTCGCGGGCCTGGGGGCGTGTGATCAATTTCCTAAAGGTTTATTTGCAAAACTCACTCTGCCACCCACCCCTCTCAGCTGCTGCTCCTGCTCGGACTGCAGTTTCCTCCTCTCTGGGTGCAGTCGCTCGCGTAACTGCAGCATCTATCTATCGTCAGGATGTCAGGATGGCAAAATGGCAGACGGGCTGACCAGCAGGCAGACCGGCAGACGGGACTAGTGCCAGGAAACGTCTTTCGGTCTGGTCAAACGCTGACCGTCTTAAAATGTTTATTTATTTATTTTTTTTGAACAAAGAACTGGAAGCATATTGTTATTCCGTACACTGTTCGAGGTTCTCAGCTGTGGTGCTGTCTGTAGTATGTTGCTTGTGTGTGAACGTCCCATCTCTGCTGAATCGTCCTGTAAGTCAGGCCTCTGGCCGGGTGGATTGCAGTGCGCCAAGTGGACGCGACTCTATTGAGCAATGAAACGTGGAACGGACTTCCCTTTTGAATGAAATCCTCCCTCCCAGGGTGACACGGGCCAGTTCTGCATTTCTCTGTGGTGCTCTCCTAGGCTACACCTGTGACCTTTGACCTCTCTAACATCTACTAAAATTCCCCCCTCTTCCGTATAAGACATGGGGACACTGCTGGCTCACCAGTCCTATGTACAGAAATAATTAGACTGCCTTTTTATTAGACAGCCCCAGCTTGGTATACACTGTATCCTATGAGTGCCTGTCGTGCACATTTGCAGTATATATGGATAATAAAGTTTTGTTTTCAGAACCCGGCAACCTTTTCGATTTACGTGTCTTTGAGCCAGCTCTGTTTCCTTAACCCTGGTGGACGTATTTTAAGGAGCTTTCCGAGATGCCGGTCCCCCTGCTTTCCTGTCGGTTTGTTTGAAACTAACGTGCAGAAGCGGATTTCACGCCGCACACTTTTGAGCCCAACGTTCCCATCGCTTTTCTAAACCCTCGGCAGGGCAGTGAAGGCTGGCTAAGTCCATGTTGGTGTTGATTGCAGGTGTGAACGTGATTATGGTTTGATTGAATTTAAGTCACGTTTTGATGAAGAAGTGGCGACATCTTGTTTGGTGGCCATTTTCTAAAAGGCCTGCATGGTGCCAGCTGAAGACCTCATCTTGTTTCTCACACGGGATCATGGTCTTAAACTCCTGGTCGAATATGAGTGAATGACCAAGCTGTTAGGCTTAGGTTAGTTACTGGTAAGCGAGCATTGGTAGAAAACTGAATGAAGGCTAATGTAGTTATTGATAACCATGTTTCAGTAGAGAAAGGAAAGCAGTAGAGTAAGTTATTTATGAGAAATCGTTGGTGCAAATATTAATGAACGATCAAGCTGCAACATTCGTCATTGATGACGCGGTGTCGGTACAGAAATGATAAAGTTTTAGTGTTCTTTCCAGGACTCGGACGAGACTTATTTTGGGTACTGGCTCGATTGGGCAAGAGACAGATCAATCAACTGGCCTGAGCCAATCTCAGAGTGGCCCTGGGCCAGCGGGCACTCCTTACTGTCGAGGCCTGCGTTAGTTTTCCACTCTCCGAATCGCAGCGGCAGGATGTTCCACATAATTATCAGTGCGGCAGTGATGCGGGGAAAGTGGAATGGAAAAGTAACGCATCTTTCCTCTCTTCCTGTAGTGGAGGAGGGCATGGTGGGGGGGGGGGGGGGGGGTTGGCTGTGGCATTTTCACCTTGAGTGCGCTGCTAAGATTTACTCATTAATCCCCCCACCCCCCCCACCCCCCACCACCCCCAGCCCGATCCCAGCCCCCACAGGTTCCCTTGTTATCTGAGGAATCCTGGCGGCTGGCGCGTGGTTGCCGTGGTGACAGAGCGGTGTTGGGCAGAAGCCCCCCCCCCGTCCGTCCGGAGAGCCTGAGTGTGAGGCGGGCTCGGGTGCGTGGGAGCGCTGCGGCGTCCCGGGGCCTGGCGGAGGTTTTCGGAGTCACTGGCGTGTCATTCTCTCGTGTGTCACCCCCCCCCACACCCCCCTCCGCCCCCCTGGCTGTCTCCCCGCCCCCCCCACATCCCCGGGCTGTCACCCCCGTCAGCGCCTCTCCTGCCTGAATAAGAGGAATAAATGAAAATGAGTAAAGAAAGAAAAACCTCAAATTGCTGTGAAAGGACGGGCGGATTTTGTGCAAAGTCCACGGTGTTCTAGCATGATCTAGGGGCGGGGTCGGGTGCTGGCGCCGCCCCCTCTGCGGCCGGTGGTCCCGCGTGATGGACAGACGGCAGCCGCGGCGTCGCCGAAGGCTAGCGCTATCCCCGCTCGCCACGGCGGCTACTGAGCGCCCGTCCCCTCATCTCCAGCATGGACCGAGCTGCTAATGCAGCACATACAGGGTGCCAGTCTGAGGGCGAGAGAGAGCGGGGGCCGGAGGGGGAGAGAGAGGAAGTAGCCTGAGGATGGGATGGAGAAAGAGAAGGAGAGGGACAGAGTGAGGGAGAGCGAGTGAGAGAGCGAGAGAGACAGAGAAGGGGGGGAGTGAGAGAGGGAGGACACGGCAGTCCCTGTCAGCTGTGCATGCTCACGACTCCAAAGAAGAGAAGAAAAAAAAAAGAAAAGAAATGAAATTCACTTTGGGGACGAAGGAGGCTCATATTTTAGTGTGAACACGATCACTTCCAGACACGCACCCGCGCACACACACACACGCACACACACACACAAGCACGCACTCGCTCACTAACAAAGTCACACGCAGGCAAACACGCACGCATGTACACTGAGAGTCACGCACAGACACACACACACACACACACACACACACACACAGAGTCACGCACAGACACAAGGGGAGGAGAGGGGGATGGAAGGTGGGAAAAGAGGAAAAGAGGTGAATTGCCCCCCCCCCATGTGTGGAATGAGCGATTGCTGGATCTCTTTAGCTTACACTCGTTCCTCCCTCTTTTCTCCTCTCCTCTTCTTCCTCCACCCTTCCTCCGACCGACCACTGCCCATCAGCCGCTGCCGCGGACAGGGACGATGCCGCGCTGTGTTTGTTGAAGGGGTTGCCGTGGAGACGGTCGCGGAGAGGCAGGCAGGCAGGCGGGGAGGGAGGGAGGGAGTGAGCGAGAGCGAGAGAGAGAGAGGGAGAGACAGAGAGCGAGAGAGACAGAGAGAGGGAGCAGCTTGCAGCTGAGCGCGTCGAGCCTGAGATCGTACCACCGGCTACCGGAGCAGCCCCACTGGATACCGCGCAGTAGCGTCTTCCTCGTCCTCCTCCTCTTCCTCCTCCGCGTCGTTCGCGCCCGGCCCTGGGTTCCGGAGGCCAGGGGGCCCGCACACGGGCCGCATGCACGGCCCCCTCCTCTCGGGTCAGGACCCCGCGTTTTCCCGGGTCCCGGGGCGAAGCGGCCAGCCATGGCCGCCGCAGGACTCTTCCCCACCGGCGAGCGCGTAACCCACGGCAACGCCTGAATGAGAGAGAAAGCGAGTGAGCGCGCCAGAGGGAGAGCGATGCGGGCGACAGTAAGTGGCGTCGGGGTTTTCCTGGTCTCTGGGGGTCTGTTTTCATGACTGATTTGGGGGCGGGGGCTCTCCTGGCCCTCAGACCGGAGGCTCCACCAAAAAGAGCTTTTCATTTAGCAACAAAATTAAGCAAACCAAACGTGTTAAAAAGAACACAAAATGCTCTCACGCACACACACACACGCTCTTTCCAGAGAGGGGCATCTTGACTTTAATTCAATAAGACCTCCCTCTGTCTCTCTCCACGTGTGTGTGTGTGTATGTAAGCATATGTGCCTGTGTGTATGTTTGTGCGCATATGTGCATGTGTGTGTGTGTGAGAGAGAGAGAGAGAGAGAGAGCGTGTGTGTGTGTGTGTGAGAGAGAGAGAGAGAGGCGTGTGTGAGCGTGAGAGTGAGAGCGAGAGCGTGGCGGACTCATGAATGGAAGCTGCCGCAGAGAGCACGGCTGCGCTGGAGCGGAGTCGCAGCTGCGGCCGCATGCTGCGGGGGGTCAGCTTCTGCTGCGGCTCCCAGGTAACCGGCGCCGCGGCAACCGTCGCCGGCCACTCCCGCGCTCGCAGTCCGCCTGCCGCCGCTGCCGGTGCCTCCACGGACCCTCTCCTCTCTCGCGGGGGTCAGAGGAGACGCGTGCGCTCGCAGGGTGTTTAAAAAGGGACCGGAGAGCCTTTTACAACGGGAGCGCTGCGGTCGTGTTAGCGGTGACGTGGCGGTTCCTCTCGCGCGGTCGCGCCAGCCTGCCAGCCAGCCAGCGTGGCGCTCGGCCATGTTCGGCTCTGTGCTCTTAATTAGGATTACGGGGGGGAGACGTTAGAGCGCGGCGGCGTTTCTCCCGCGCCCGCGGCCGCTGCGTGAGAGCGGGTGAGTCAGCGCGGCGGGGAGCGCGGCGGGCAGAGCGGCGCGTGTTTGCGTGGCTGCCGGGGGAATCGTGAGTGCGTGGTTAGCGCCGGACCGGAGCCGCTACGCCGGCGCCGCCGCCGCGTTCTGGCTTCCTCCGGCCCTGCCCGTCCGTCTGCCCGCCCGCGTCCCTCTCATCGCCCTCGCAGAGTGCGTTAAAATGTGTCCTAAAATACACAGCGGGACCACGCAAGTCCGCAGCCGCTTGTCGGGGCACTGCAGCGTTCGGAGCGGACGGCTCGTGAGCGACGCCGGTTTGTCCCAGTGTGCACTGCGGCGCGTTAGCGGCGTGCTCGTTCTCACCAGGGGGGGGGGCCGAGCGCAGAGGCCTAAAATCCTAATAGGATTTGTCCAGGGACGGCCAGGCCGGGGGGGGGGGCCCTAATTGGACCTTGGTGGGGAAGCAGCCGGCCAAAATCTGCTTAGCAGAAGGTTAATGTAGCCGTGATGAAGAGCCCGTGGCGTCCATTAGCAGCGTGTGGCCACGGGGGCTGTTTTTAGGGATTTTTGTGAGCCTGGTCGGCCGTACGGGAGAGGCTGGAGAGCAATCGTACTCGCCGATCTCCTGATCTCCTGAAGCCGGATTGTTGAGTTAGGTGGATAGCTGCGCTTTGTAAAACCTGGAACAGCTTTTTTTTTAAAAGTCCGTTCCTTGTTCCAGAATTTGGAGGTTTTCTGGGTTTTACTCGGTCATCCTGCTTCGTGAAATAATGTAGGGTTGGAGGGATTATCTGACGTTCAGCCCAGCGGTTAAAGTGAACGTGGCAGACCACTAGCAGTTAGTGAATCTGGGCTATATTCACAACATCGTAGGGTAATTACACCCTAGAATTTTTGATTTTTTATTTCATTTAGCTGTGAACATGTTTGTATGCCTACTTCATAATTAAACCTTTTAATCTATACTGTTATTTCAACATGAAATAATATATTTTGACAGAAGAAACTGGTAGAAAACTTGTTGGTGCTGCCCTCAAACGTTTGAAAAATGCTTTCTGCATTCCACTCTGGCCCCCACCCAAATCGTGATGTCAGAGTTCCCTTTTGGAGGTGCCGCTACGTCATATAAATGTCAATCAAGATATCCAGCCGGAAAAAATGGTTGCCGCCCACAAATTGGTCAGTTTCGTTTTTAATATGCTGGAGCACTGCCGGCTCCTGATTGGCTACACAAGTTTTGGCCCGGTCTTTTCAACCTGGAGAACCATGGCGACAACTTCTTAAACACAAAGTCACAAACAGTCCTAAAAATGGCTGCGGTTGGAAATCTGCCTTGTGATTGGTTCAGTTTTAGAAACGGTTAATAATATCAAGTTTTTTGTTAAAAGGTACTGCCTCAATCGCAAAGACATTAGGATTAGGTGTGTAGTAGAGCTACTTGGTTTGGATTTTGTTTTCCTGTGTAGGGCAAATGTGGTGTCGCTTGTTGCTGTCCAACATTATTATTCTCACATAATAATTACAAGGCTGTTTCAGTGCGTATCAGTGCATAAATTACTTTACAATCTGCCAGACATGCAAGAGGCGGACAATTAGCCAGACATATAGACTAGTCGGTAAATTATTTTTGGTTTTATGTTAAATCAGTGGCACTTAGCCTGCATTCTTATTTAAGGATCTTTATTTGAACATGGCGACATGATTTGTACCTCTACCGCTGCAGTATTTCTGTGATGAATTCGTCGACACGGACCCGTCCCCTGTCAGCCAATCACTGTGGGAATAGTAATTAAGCTCATTTAAGAAAGGCCACATCATCCATAGCAACGAGGTCAGCCCTGGCCACACTCCCAAGCTTAAGAGTTCTCTCTGTTCCCTTCTAAAAGTTAGTCTCAGCAGCTTTGTGAGTAGGTTTTAAGAGGAAACTCTTAGCTGGGAACCTTTAGTGCCACTGAGCAGAACACTTGGTGGTAAGAAGATCAAATGTTTTGTGAATTTTTTTGGTTTCTTAAAAACAAAAAACAAAACAAAAAAAAAATCATTTTAATGTGGACATGCAGTGCTGAGTCTGCTGCTCGTCTAGACTAAGAGGGTTTGTGGCTCAGGGGGGTGTAGGCTGGGTGAGGGGTTTTGGGCTCAGGGGGGTGTAGGCTGGGTGAGGGGTTTGTGGCTCAGGGGGGTGTAGGCTGGATGAGGGGTTTTGGGCTCAGGGGGTGTAGGCTGGGTGAGGGGTTTTGTGGCTCAGGGGGTGTAGGCTGGGTGAGGGGTTTTGTGGCTCAGGGGGTGTAGGCTGGATGAGGGGTTTGGGCTCGGGGGGTGTAGGCTGGATGAGGGGTTTTGGGCTCAGGGGGTGTAGGCTGGGTGAGGGGGTTTGGGCTCAGGGGGTGTAGGCTGGGTGAGGGGGTTTGTGGCTCAGGGGGTGTAGGCTGGATGAGGGGTTTGGGCTCAGGGGGTGTAGGCTGGGTGAGGGGTTTGGGCTCAGGGGGTGTAGGCTGGGTGAGGGGGTTTTGGCTCAGGGGGGTGTAGGCTGGATGAGGGGTTTGTGGCTCAGGGGGGTGTAGGCTGGGTGAGGGGTTTGTGGCTCGGGGGGGTGTAGGCTGGATGAGGGGTTTTGTGGTTGGGTCCCCAGCACCCTCTGGGGGGGGTGTAGGCTGGATGAACGTCTCGCAGATCAGCAGCGGTAGCGAGCTGATCGCAGCGTTACCCTGAGGCAGCCAGTCGGGAGAGCGAGCAGACTTCTGCAGTCTGCTCGCTCCCTCGCTCGCTCACTCGCGCCTGTTTCGGGCGTCGTGCTCCCCACAGGTCGCCGTGACCGTTCGGCGCGTAGAGCGAGCGAGGGAGGGAGAGACGGACGGGGAGAAAGAGAGGAACAGAGAGAGAGAGAGACGGAGAGAGCGAACGCGCTCACTAATGAGATGTTACTGAACCCACAGCCTTGAGTGAGTGGGAGAGATTGGATGCAGACCTTCAGTGGTCCATTATTCCAGACACGTTTCCCGCAGAAACCTTGGTCTGTGTGCGTCAGCCTCCTCCGAACCACGGCCTTTTATTCTGTCTTTCTGTTCAGAAGCACTTCTGTGCATCAGCAAATGGTGAATGTGGAGTAGCCTTTTAAAAAAGTTTTCTGTATTATTCCCCCCCCCATCCCCCCACACAGTGGAGTTAGCGGTTAGCGGTGTGAGTGGAGCGTGCGGGTGATGGAGTTCCTGGCTGTGACGCTGTTTTTTTTACAGCCAGAGTCAAGGCTGCCCAACAGAATGTCAACGGAGGAAATATTAAGTTTTGGTTTGTATTTGTTAGAAGAGCAGTTTTGTTCGCACACGGATATGAATGCAAACTCCATGCCCTCTCTCTGCCTCTGTCTCCCTCTCTCTCTCTTTCCCTATTGCTCTTTCACTCTTTCTCCCTCACTCTGTCTTCTTCTGCCGCTGTCTCTCTCTCTCTCACTCCGTCTCTGTCTCTCCCTCGCTCTCTCTCTATCCCTGCCTTTATCTCCTGTTTTCAGCGAGAGGGTTAGGATTGTGAACAGCGGCAATCAGTCGCCCAGTGATGATGGAAAGAGAGAGAGAGAGAGAGAGAAAGAGAGGGAGAATCGGGGCAAAACAGTCGGGGGTGACCTGTCCTGTCACTGACGAAACGAGAGTGACCGATGCAGCTTTCCCACTGACTGATTCAGCCAGTCCAAGGCCAGATCAGGCCGAGAAACCGTCGCATGGCAACTCTGGCCCCATCCAGCTGACCGCTCATGCGCCTTTCTGTCCGTACCCCTTCGGCCCGAGGGGGAGCCGGGCTCACCCAATCCGCTGAAGGGCGGGGTCTTTGTGAGCGTACCGCCGTTTCGCAAGGTTGGCTTGGGCCTGAGGCGCAGGCTGAGATTGGTGTATTCATTTTAATTAACCGTTTTTTTTTAAAAGCTTGGAGGGACTGTTGAGATTTTAATTGCTTGAGAGCGATTCCCATGAGTGCTCTACGGTGGGCCTTCAGATAAACAAGACAAGTTCATGATGGTCTCAGAATGTTCCCACAAGAAAGTGTGCGTCTAATCAATATTCATTTCCAGCTATATTCTGTGTCAGTTTGTACTCCACAAACTATGCAGATAAATTCCCTTTCAGTTCTAAGTTGTGTATGTCTTTACTTACATCCTACATCATATACGTAGACTCAAGCTTATGTACATTATGGTGTTTCGCAGCATGTCCAGTGAATATCCGGCCTTATCTGTCTGTTCATCTGATTGTGTCTCTCTCTCTTTCTCACTAGGTAATCTTGGTGCAGGTAAATCCAGGTGAGGCCTTCACAATTCGACGAGAGGATGGTCAGTTCCAGTGTATCACAGGTAAGACGTCCGTACGACAGGCACAGACACGCAGACGGACACACAGACACACGCACACACACAGACACAGACGAGGCTCATTGTGTTTGTTATAATCAAGTTCATTGCTTCTTAAAATAATTAGTGAAACTTCCCGGTCAGTTAAAAATGAGGATTTGGTAGTCCTGAGCTGAATGGGGTGGGAAGCAGTCTTTCAGGTCACCTGGCGTCAGAACCTTTCCATGCTTCGGTTTGGGGGGGTGGGGTGGAGGGTGGGTGGGGGGGTGCAGTAATAGCCGCACTATTAATCTCAGCAGATGGGCGGCGAGCTCTTTGTTTGCGTTGTGCTTTGAATTGGGCATGTTACAGGCACCCGTTTACTGTGATTATAATCACTTCCTGAAGCCGCTTTTGTTTAAGCAAACGAGCGGTTTAGATAACAGCCCTGCTGTGAGCCTGTCGCTCACTCCGAGAGGACGTGGGGAGCAGCGGGGGGGTGGCAGGTGAAAAATGACTTTGGGGGAGGGGTGGGGGTGGGGGTGGTAACGGGTGAAAAATGACTGTGAGGTTCTGTTCTCTTCGCGAACCTTACAACAGATTCTGCGCTGCCTTCGGTTGAGCTGCCGCCACCTCCAGCACACGACCCCCTCCTCGCCGTGCCAGCGTGGGCCGCGGTTCCGCCACAGGAAACGCCCCACGCCCGTCACTCGCCACGAACGCCACCTTTTTAAAAAAATTTTTAATTTTATTTTTTTACTTCTCTGCCATTGAGAAATCGCATTAGCCTAGCGGCCGCGGAGTGAGATTCTCGTCTGGTGTCGCGCGCGGTGCCGATGCGCGTCCTCTCTGGGAGCGGTAAACGCGTCGCGCAGGTGAAGCTCCGGGTGCGTTTGCGGCGCTCGCGGCTAGCCTGATTCAGACGCAGCCCTCGCGTAACCGCCTGTTTTCAATGGAAGCTTTTGCTTTGCGTTTATGAGACCCGGGGTGGGGCGGGGGGGCAGTCAGAAGCAGGCGCGCTCATATCAGTAGGACTGCTGCTCATTGTATTTGCACTAAAAGGAAATGTGTCCCGGACAGTGGAGCGTGAGTAAACAGTTCAGCAAACGTGCCTTGTATGAAGAGGCTATCGAATGGAAGCAGGTTTTCTGCAGAGCCGTTGGTCTGGGTAGTGTGTGGTGGGAGTCTGTTCTGTAAAATCTGCCATCTCATGAATCAAAATCTCCGTGATCGTATCGGGTGAATAAATAAATAAACGTAGAGATGCATTTTTTTCGTCTGTCAGCTGGAATATGAGCTCAGTTTCGGGGTTCCTGCCTGGTAACTCCTGTGAAGCTCATGTCTGACATAAAAAACACTACGATGTTTTCATGGGGTGAACTGGCTTGCGTGGTTTACATAGGGCCCTGCTCCAGTATTAAATAATTTAAATGGGCTCACTATTTCATGGTTAATAAACCTTTTAAATCATAGTTTTATTGCCTTTACAGAATTTTTTTGTTCAACTGTCAAATCATATCCATTTTCTAGATGTTGGGGGAGGGTCTTAAATGAATAATTTAGCTGAGACTTTCATTCAGAGACTTCAGAACATGCAGCGCAATAGATTCTCTGCCTAAGGTTACCCTCACATGTTAGAGAGCTCAGAGGTGCTCAGAGCCTATTGGAGACTTTGCCTTTAACATTTCTGTAGTTCGGGGAGGACACAACCCTCCCATAAGAATGCGAATGTTAGGGCGGGAGAGGGGGGGCAGACTGGGAAACGACCCCCCCAAAGCATGCTGGGCTACGCTGATGTTAGCAGTGTGCTGGCAGCGTTGGGGCCAGCGGGGGGCGCTGGGGAGGTGACGGGCGGGCGCGTCGCGTGATCCCCGGGCGCGGAACTTTGGGTCGTCCCCCGCCCCTTCACCGGCAGGGCGGCCAGGCGTCCGCGCTCGGAGTGGACTTCCCCGAAACGCCCGCCACTGAGAGACCGGAATGTTCTGCCCCTTACCGCGTGAGCGAAAGTCCTGTCTGGCATTCAGAACACCCCCCACATCCCACCCCCCACCCGTCTGTCAGCCGAATACGCTAAATAAGGGAGGGGGCCACACCGCCCCCCCCCCCATCGCGGCGGAAAGAGCCGGCGGAGAGGAGTGCGCCAGGCTCTGTCGCAGCCGCTAACTGGCCTGTCACCTCCGGCACTCGTCTGTCAGCGATGAAGAGGGAGGGAGGGAGGGAGGGAGGGATGACTCACTCGGAGTGTTACAGTGCTCCTCTCCCCCTCCCCCCGGCCCCGCCCTGCTCTCAGCCGTTCACCTTAAAATGTGCCGGGGGCACCGACCGGCACACACGAGAGAGAGACCGACCGGTTATTCCGTCTTTTTTCTCTTTTTTTTTTTCCTCGTTCCTTTTCTCGCCGCTCTATTTGCCTATTCCCCGGCTATTTTTAGAAACGGGAAGTGCGTAGTCGCTGCTGCCAGCGCGCTGGGCTCCGTGGCAGAGCGTCTATTACGAGGAGCCCGTGCTATGACGCGATCTGGCCTGGCCCCTCCCCCCCCTTTCCCAGGATGCTCGGCGTGGCTGAGAGTCACGGGTGAACTCGGTGACTCGGATTAATTGGGGGTCCAGCGACTCGCTGCGTGACTCACTCTCGCTGCGGGGACGGTGGGTTTTTTGGGGCGGTGCCGTTATCTCTCCACGGCAGTTATCTCCGTACGGAGACTGTCTTTGTTTGGCGCTTGTCTCTGTTCGGCTGGCCGTTTGTTGGACCGCTCCACCCGTCTGCAGTGAGAGAGAGAGAGAGCTACGTGGAGTGAGAGAGGGAACACAGCGTGTATGGGTAGGTCAGTGGCAGAGAGGCTCCCTCTGAAATGCGGTGGCATATGGCGAGACTGGCTCACCGCGCTGGAGATTAGAGGAGCTGCGTCTGGCCGGGGCCCTTGAGTTCCTGACAGCCTGCGGGTCAGAGGTCTCCCTGATATTCGGCACAGACGTAAGGAGCCTAAAAGGGTGCTAGCGCCCTCCTGGCGGCACGGGAGCACGCTAAGGCCACTGCAGTCCCGAGCGTGGAGATGACAGGCACAGCATACGATCAGTTAAATTAATCAAGGGTCAGTTATTTATCCATTTTGATTTATCAATCACGTTTTTATCAAAATGTCTCATGCAGTATGAAGCACCAACAAAGGGGTTAAAAAAACCCATCCTGTGTGCTGGAGTGGCGGATTTGGCCTCTCGACTCGTGAGCTGGGGGGGTAGGTGTTACTTGGAGAGGGGGGGGGGGGGTGTAAACTCAGTCTGCGGGTGACCGCCGCGCGGCGGGTCTTGCGCTGGGCGTCGCGGGCGCTCGGAAGCGGAGCAGAGCGCCGGCGTCACGCATCGGGAAAGAGCGAGGCTGGGGACGCCGCAGCTCCTCTCTTTCCGGGCGAGCGACGAGCTGGAGGCGCCTTTCTCCCCCTGAGACACACGCGGGGAGGCGCACGACACGCACGCGTAGCCGCTCACGTGTTACACATTCAGGCACACGCGCGCCCACACGCACACACGCACACACACACGCACACACACGCGCACGCCCTTTTCATTGACGGCATCTGAGAACGAGTGTGAGTATTCTCACTTGGAGAGAGAGAGAGAGAGAGAGAGAGGAGGGGGGCGAGATGGTGTGTGTCTGAGAGGGAGGGAGAGGGAGGGAGGGAGGGAGAGAGAGAGATGATAGCAGTCGTGTTTGTACATTTACTGTGAAGGAAGGAGGGGGAGTTTGTGAAATGGGGCGGGGGCGAGGGAATCATTGATCTGCTGTAGTTCAGATCTTCCTGCGCTTATGGTGCATATGTGAACAGGACTCCACGTTCCCTGTCATGCCAAACATAGGATGAGGGTGGGGGTTAACCGTGTTAACAGAGAGACTGCAAAGCATGCTGGGAAAAAGAACAAAGCCAGTCCTTGTTCCCCATCGATGTTCTTTTTATACTCATTTGTAAAAAAAAAAAAAAAAAAAGTAAGTAAATAGCCTATGGATTTGTGCGTACACCAGTTTAATATTCGGTTCATTCTGCTCAGGAAGTCATTTTAAATGCAGCTGATTATAAAAAGCCCTCAAAGAACACGACGGACATTTTTCAATCCATTGTTTGAGTTTTGGTTGATTTTCTGAAACGAGGCGGCGCTCGGCCCTGAACAGCTCTTAGTGCCTCCTCCGCCCTCTCTGCTCCACCTGACCGGTGCGTACCATCTCCGCTGCAGGTGAGGGGGGTAGGCCGAGGGTTACCAACAGAAAAAACTCAAATAAATTAAGCGAGAATGTGTGCGCGAGTCAGTCTGCGAAGGTACCGCCTTTGCACGCACATTACACCTTCATTCTCTGCTGGTTAAACCCCAACGTTCTGCGCCTCGTTGGGCTGGCCCGGTTTAGCCGTCCCGCACACCGTACGTCGCTCAGCTGCAATCTGCTAATGGACCCTTACGCCTTCAGCAAATTACTCTCCTCTGGCTAGTCCCCCCCCCCGTAAGGAGCGGAAATTGAGCTGCGATATGCGAAAAGAAATGTTCAAAAAATAAAAGAGAAAATTGCCAGATGGAATTAGTGATTCATCCCTGGCTTTAGTAATAGGTTAGGCTCGGTACTCATTTGCGGTAAGTGGATGGGTCAGTACTTTGTGATTGATTGGCTGTGGGGAGAAGCATGAATGGGGGTGGGGGGGGTGGGGGATCTACTGTTGGCTCCCCTCTGTAATTAACCTCTGCCAGTGTCAATCCCCCAGCACAGGAACAGTACATTAATTCATCATAATTAATTATTTATCTGTGGCTGGCTCTGGCGAGCTCATCTCTCACTGTGTGCTCTGGCCGTTCCACACTGGGAAAGATTCCCCTGCCAGCACGCAAAGCCTCCCTGGCTTCTCCCAGCTCTGAGAGAAGCAGGTGCGATCCGGAAGGTTCTGCTGTTTTATCCGGTGTGTTTGCCAGCGAGTGACTGCAGGCACATTGCGTGTGTTCTCCCCCCCCTCCTTAGTTACACATTCAGTGTTTTTTTCTCATCTCATCTCTTCTACGGTGCTGTGAATTCAGGGTCTTTTCTGGTCTGTCTGGCTTGCTTTCACAAATGGGTTGGAATGCGGTTTACTCATTTGGTCGACGCTTTAAGCCACTTCCTTAAATGCATTTCACACGGCAAGCAAACAACACTAGAGCGTGTGATAGGCAGTCGTATGAGTGTCATTGTGGGGGTGCATTCATTGAAACCTGTGAGAGAAAGGGAGCTCATCGTCGCCCCCTGTAGCACTGGAGGGGAAGATAGTCAATGCAGATGCAAGATAAATCTAATCATACCGCATACTGCTAACATCTGCTAAAATCACCGAAATCGGACTGCTATGAAAATATTCCTGAAATTAATTTTGTCATCCTGATATGATAATAAATGGAATATATTTGGAAAATGTACAGATCATTGCGGCTTTCAGATATTGCTGTGTCCTACACTGCTGTGAAATGTATTTACTTACAAGAAAGAAATAAAAACCCCCACATACACAGTGTGTGCGGTACATTGCATTTGTAAGGAAAGGCCACACGTTGTGCAGTGTCCATTTTGTGTCCCTTTAGATATTCAGGGCAGCTGTATTTTCTTCTGAGTTTTTTCCCCCTGCATTTATGGGCTGTCTCGAGTGACACTCGAGCCAACTGAAAAATGACAAAGAACCGAATGTAAAAGGTCCCCAGGAAGTAAGAGAAGAATCTCTGCTTGGCTATTTATACCGTCAGTCAAATTATTATTAGTTCCAGGAGCCGCGTCCTCGTCTGTTTGAGCAACCGCAGTCGAGCGGAATCCTTGAGTCATCGCTCTGTACCCGGCCAGAAATAAAAAAACAAAAATATATATATATATATAGATTTTTAGAAATGTTGTCATGAAGAGCATTTCCACCTTAGTGCGCTCACATGGGATGGTTTTAGGCTGTTTTTGCGTGGGCTGTTTGTTGAGAGGGCTGTCTCGTTTCCGTGGTTTCGGTGTTCTCGGCTCATCTCCTTGGCTGCGGTTTTGTTTGCCCCCGGTGCATCTGCCGCTGTGTGCCACGCCCTCGCCCGCATCTGTCGGGGTCAGAGGTCAGTTCGGGAAATTAACTGATGCTCACTTCAGGAATTAGACAAACGTTCAATCAGTATGTTTCGCTAATGTCGTTTTTTTTTTTTTTTTTTGAGAGACCAGATTGAAATGGAACTGACCCTCGCTGTTGTGTCTCCCCCGTCCCTCAACTGCTCCACAGCACTTCAATTTGCAAATTAAAATTTCCGTTGGGATTTTTATTTTGGTTGGATGGATAGACAGACAGACAGACAGATTTTTAAAAAACTGAAAAACAGTCCAGTAAGCAATACAATCTCAACCAACCTAAGCAGGATGTATGCCTCAAGTATTGTGAAATGCTTAAACGATACAAACAAACCCTGAAAATAAAGAAACAAAGCTATATCAATAGACAACTAATCGAACTTGAATAATCAATCAATCAAAATCAGTTCTGGGATTTGTGGAATAACTTGAACACAACAGCACCACAAGAAATCCTGCAAAAAGATTTAAAATATAATTGGAATATAATTTTTAAAAACTAAACCACTCTGAATCAACAATTAAAAACAATCAATATCCACTAGATCATTGTTGGAACCGACCGAAAAACTCTCTAAAAGTCTCTAAAACAATAAAAAAGCTTATGGTCCTAAAACACAGCACTACTGAGCTGCAGAAGGCTATGGTGAAATTATTCAAACTAGAACTGAGTTCTGGCTGCCTTCTTGACATCTCGAACCAAGGGCTTATATCGCCATTTCACAAAAGTGGAGACAAATTAGACCCTACTAATTACCAAGGCATTTGTGTAAGCAGTAATCTGGGCAAGTTATTTTGCAGCATCCTTAATACAAGACTTTATACTTCCTTAACAAGCACAATGTCTTGAGTAAGAGTCAGTTTAGCTTTCTGCCAAACCACTGTACCACTGACCATATTTATATACCCTTTATATACCCTTATATACCCTTCACACCCTAATAAATAAACATGCCCACCAAAAACTGGAAAGATTTTTGCATGTTTCATTGACTTAAAAAAAGCAATTGAGTCTATTTGGCACCATGGCCTATTCTATAAAATTATTCAAAGTGGTGTAGGGGGCAAAGTTTATGAAATATGTAAATCTATGTACACAGAAAACAAGTGTGCAGTGTGAATTGGCTCTAGAAAGACTGTATGTTCTTCATGCAGGGGTGGGGTAAGACGGGGCTTGCTCAGTCCAGCATTGTTCAGTATATTCATTAATGAATTAGTAGTGTTGTTGGAACAGTCTGCAGCTCCTGGTTTCACTGTGTGACAAAGTGATCAAAGTTTTGCTGTACGCAGAAGGTCTGGTCCTGTTGTCACCCACTGAAAAAGGGTTACAGCAACACCTGGATCTGTTTGAGCAATTCTGCCAGAACTGGGCCCTGGCAGTAAATTGAAAAAAGACAAAAATCAAGAAAAAATTCTTTAAAAAAAAAAATTAAAAAAAAATAAAAAAAAGCCCAGATGTTTGGAAAACAGATACAAATGAACTCTTAATAACCCTACCCTAGAACACACTGAATTATACTTACCTTGGTTCTGGGAGTTTCTGCATGTCAGTAAATGCATTAAAAGAAAAGGCTTGAAGAGCAATATATGCAATAAAGAGACAACTTTTCAAGCTAAATATCCCAATTAGAATCTGGTCCAAACTATTTGATAGTGTAATTCAGCCTATTGCACTTAATGGAAGTGAGGTCTGGGGTCTACACAGTAAGCAAGACTACACTGCATGAGACAAGAATCCAATTGAAACCCTACATACTGAATTCTGCAGAAATATCTTACAAATGCAAAGGAAAACACGGTGGAATTAGGCTGGTTCCCATTGGTAATAAATATACAATGAAGAGCTTTAAAATTCTTGATGCAGGTGTAGAGTTACATCAGCATTAGATGTTCAGTTAAGAACATCGTGATCATGTATTTGTGACCTTTAAGGGTTAATATTGTAGAAGGTGCTGTCCCGCCTGTTCTTCCGTTCTTCTTCTCTCTCGAGTGAGGGGGACCGTGGGACGTGTAACCGGTCTGGAAACCTGTAGCTGATCACATGACCTTTCTCAGGCTCTTCCTACTCATTCATTATTGATTTTATTGAGGAAGTGGAGAGGAAGGAGTAGGCTGACGGGGTCTGGAAATGTCTGTAATTTCCCCCCGCCCCTCCCAAAAAAAAAAAAACAAAAAAAAAAACCCTTTTCCGAGCACTTGACAGTCTGCTAGTCTAATGTGAGATGACCTTTGACCTCTTCTCTTATCTATTAGCTGTCAGGTGCTGTTGTTTAAGCCGCGCTGTGAGAGGTTGGGGTGTGTGTGTGTGTGTGTGTGTGTGTGTGTTCCGGGGGGGAGGGGAGCGTAGCTGTGAGACGTGCAGTTCTGCAGGCTTTATCAGCTGGTGTACAGCAGGGTCGGGGGCGTGCGGTGTAGCGGTGGGGAGGGGTTTGTTTGTTTGGCTCCTGACGGTGTGCGGTTCCCGGCGAGCGCCGGGCCCTGTTCCGCGTTTGTGCGCTCTGGCTTTTTCCGAAGGGCCAGTGTCCTCGCCGGCCACGTCAGCGCACTGCAGTTGGTTCGGGGGGGCGGGCGGGGGGGAGCCTTTTCTTTTGTGTTTGAGTGCAGCATTCATGCGTCAGTCTGATGTCAGAGTGTGGGCGTTCTCCCCACCTCGCCCCACCCCCCCCCTTTCCCTCTCTCTGTCTCTATGTCACTCTCTCTCTCACCTTCCCTTTATGCCTCTCTCTCTGTTTCTGTTTTTTTCTCTCTCTCCCTGTCTTTCTCTCTGTCTATCTATCTCTCTCTCTCTCTGTTTCTCTGTGTCTCTCCCTCCTTCCCTCCCTCCCTCCCTGGGGTAGTTTTGAATATCAAGGTGGGTGTGATTCATCAGTTCTCACATTAGCCAGATGCTAATAATACGTCTTTTCCGCTCCTCTGTGGCAATGTGTCCGACGGGTGAGGTGGGGGGTGGTGGTGGGGGGGGGGTTCTCCGGGAAGGGGAGTGATATGAGATACCGTGAGGAAGAACAGGTCAAAGGTCAATCTCTTGCACCATCGGTGCTCAGACCAGGTGCGTCTCTCTCACTCTGCTAGTCGATCAGTCGAGGAAGTGTACAATCAAAGGACCATTAAGGACACCCTTTAAACTCCCACACGCAGTTATTCTGCGTGCTGAAATCAGCTGAACCCGTTCTCTGCAGATTCATACGCAGCGCAGTTTGATTTAAACTGCCGGTCTTGTGCTCGGAGTCCCTAAGAGACAGACTGCCCGCGCTGCAGAAGAGCGTCTGTTAAATTACAGTGCGTAGATTACATTAATCTGACGTGCAGTGTGAAGGAGAGACAAATAGAAACATTTGAGTTGTGTGGACTGGTGTTACAGATCAGGCTAACCGCTCTGACTCCTGGGGTTGTGTGTGAGTAAAGCACCGGTCTTAGTGCATGTGAACGATGGCGACGCAGAGCCACTGCTCGCTCGCTCAGGAAGGTGAATAACTAAAGATCGCCTGGTTTCCGTGTGGAGAATCCCGATAATTAATTTGCGCATCTTGCCGGGGGAAGGGTGGGAGGCGCCGCGCTCGCGCGTTACCTGTCGCGTGCTGCCAAACGAGGTGGAAAAAGTGGCTCGCGAAAGGGCGTGCCTGGAACTCGCTACCTCCACCGGTGAAACGGCACTGCCGGCGGAGCCAAGATGGCCGCTCCCAGTGGTTTATTAGCGGAAGGGCACGCTGTCGAGTTGCGCGGATGTCATTGGGTAAATACCGCTCCGTCCCCCCCGCCCCCCCACCCCATGATCCCGGAGGTCGGCGGAATGTGCGTGTCCGTGTGCGTGTGCGTGCGCGCGTACTTGGCTTCCTGCTTTAACTGGCGAGCGCGCTCAGATCTTGTGCCTGACAGAAGCGGGCTAAACTCGTGTGTTTGCGTGAGCTGCCGGTTCTGCCCCCGGGACGGAGAGCCCAGATCCGCCGTAACGAACCGGAAGAGTCCCTCAGAAAGCCAGCCTCACTCAGCGGCCTCACCGTGGCCCCATCGCTGAGATTCGCTTTGGCTCAGGCTATTTTTAAGAGCAGAAGAATATATAGGCCTAATGGTGTCCAGCTCATGTAGGCTTGTTTTTTTTACTGGCTAGAAACTATCAAGCCTTCTTCCATTTTTTTTTTGTGTATTTAATGTAGAGTATCAAGTCTATATTTTTTATTTTTTATATTTTTTGTATTTTATTTAGCTCCTATTTAACCAGTAAAAACCCCACTGAGACCAAAATCTCTTTTGCAAGGGGGACCGGACATAAAACGCAGAGCTACACCGGGCAGTATTCAGACGAGTACCGAACATTAATGGGGAATGAGGCAGCAGTGTAACAGTAATTAAAAATTAAACAGTTATAAGGTTAAAAACGGAGCGTAATCTGTCACAGAGTCATGAATTACACGTTTGAAGTCAGCAATTGGAAGTAATTTGTTTAAATTTAAGATTGTTCCAACTGTAAGGTGTGAAATATCTGAAACCCAACTTTTCAAGAGATAAGAGACTGTAAAGACTCACATCACTGGAGTGGAGGTGATAACTGTGCATTTCTAATTTAGTATTTAACCTGATGCCAACTTTTTCTGCTGGTATTCAGTTTTAAGAACTACGTACATTTCTTCCTTTTGCACATGCTCATCTTGCTGTTTGATTCATACTTTTTATCCGTTTGATCAGTTGTGTTTGCTCGTAGAGCTGGTGGAGAGCTGTGCTTAAAGACAGGCTTCTGAGTCACTGTCCTTGCTGCTAATGTGGCTCATTTTGAGGTCAGCTGCTTGATTTTGAAAAAGAATATCTCTGCCGTGACCTCATCATGTCCGTGTGCGAAAATTATGTATTTTTACCTGAAATTGTCAGTGTAGCCGTCAGCGTTGGCTAAATTAATAACTTCACTTACTGAGGTAAATTTGTCAGATGACAGCTCACCCATAAGGGATTGGAACTATGAGATCATAAGACATTGAAGCAGACCAGTGTTAAGAAATAAGACATTGTGAAACAATCACAAATTTTCCAAATGTAGAACAAGCTATACTTAATATTGGCTTAACTCAATAAAAGCATTATTAACCAATATATATTTGGATGATGGCAGTGAATCTGACATTTAATAAATAAAGTAGATTTTTGATGTAGTGGGAAAGGCTGTAATAAATGTGTAATGTTGGACTGTTCCACAGGTGCACAGAGGTTTTTATTGTGTTTTCCTGCAGGCACACTGTGTGCCAAAGCTTGGCTTTTAGGGACCGTGTGTCCTCAAAATGCTGAGTGAATGATTGTGTGTGTGTGTATGTATGCAGTATTTGTGTGTGTATGTGTGTGTGTCTGCAGTCTGTGCGTGTGCGTGCGTGAGTGTGTCTGCCATGGGTCTTTGCGAGCGCTTTCCCATCATGCCTTGCTCTTCACTACAGCCTGCAGAGGCTCTCGTACAACTAAGCTGAGCGCGGTTCCTCTGTGTCGCCGTAGCTGTGAGGCCGCTGGTTCCTCTGGTGTGCGGCGCTCGCCTGTCTCTGGGCCCGCTGGGTTACTCTGGGTGTGTGGCGCTCGCCTGTCTCCAGACCCGCTGGGTTACTCTGGGTGTGCGGCACTCGTCTGTCTCCGGGCCCGCTGGGTTACTCTGGGTGTGCGGCGCTCGTCTGTCTCCAGACCCGCTGGGTTACTCTGAGTGTGCGGCGCTGGTCTGTCTCCAGGCCCGCTGGGTTACTCTGGGAGTGCGGCGCTCGTCTGTCTCCAGACCCGCTGCGTTACTCTGGTTGTGCGGCGCTCGTCTGTCTCCAGACCCGCTGGGTTATTCTGAGTGTGCGGCGCTGGTCTGTCTCCAGGCCCGCTGGGTTACTCTGGGTGTGCGGCGCTCGTCTGTCTCCAGACCCGCTGGGTTACTCTGGGTGTGCGGCGCTCGTCTGTCTCCAGACCCGCTGGGTTACTCTGGGTGTGCGGCGCTCGTCTGTCTCCGGGCCCGCTGGGTTACTCTGGGTGTGCGGCGCTCGTCTGTCTCCAGACCCGCTGGTACCTGGGTGTGCGGCACTCGCTGTCTCGGCCGCTGGTTACTTGGGTGCGGCCTCGCCGTTCGCCCGCTGGTTCTCTGGAGGTCCCGTCTCCAGGTGGTACTCTGGGTGTGCGGCGCCTGCTGCTCAGGCGCTGGTCTGTGCGCGTCTGCTCAGGCCCGCTGGGTTACTCTGGTGTGGCGCTCCTGTACCTGCTGGTCCTGGTCTCCTCAGAGTTGCATGTGGAGAGCAGCCAGAGTGGTGGCTCCACAGAGGAGCTGGGGCTCCTGCTGGCTGTCTGCTGGCCCATATCTCACGCCAGTCCCGTGCGACTTTGTTTGTTTGTTAGTTTGGCGGTTCTGCAGCGTTCTCCGTCCCCCGCCTGCGGGGCAGGTGGGCCTCTCTGGGCCAGCTCTGGATTTCGTCTGGGCCGTTTTCCCTGCTTTGTGTTGCTTGCTGCGCAGATTCGAACGCATGCGAGTGAACTGGAGCTCGTTAGCGCAGTCCCGCATAGTGCATTCCTGTATGAGTCACAAAGGGACTCAAAGAACACACGCGCACGCACACGCACACATGCACAAGCACCTGCAGACACACCCACAGGCACGCACACATTCGTGCACACACACACGCAACCACGCACACACATACAAACACTGTTAATTTAAGTTTCATTGTAGTATCCTGCTGAGCTAGCATATTGCATTACTTAATTTAGGTCTGTTGACTCCTGGAATGGGGTTCCATTGTTTATACAGTGAAATTTTCAATCAATCTGGTTTCGTAAATATTCCATTTTAAAGTGTGTTAACTCGCAGTTCTCTCTATAAACTATTTTACGATGCCAATGTTTTGGCGACAGCAGTCCTTTGTTTTGTGACAAGTGGGGATGAAAAACAGGCTTGGGGGGGGGGTCCTTACCTGTGCCTTTTTGGAAATCCTCAGGCCACAAGAATCACGGTGAAGTCTGTATCCTTATCACGGCAAGTGTCCAGCAAACAAAATCCATGGTGGTTTTTAGTCCCAAGAACATGCCAACTCAAAGAAATATCGATACAATGTCCATTATTTGCTTAGCAATTCTCTAGATGAATTATCATTCTTGTCAGTTTCACCTCTGCATACGTAAGAGCGTACCGTGTACATAGGAAATGTTACTGTCTCCAGTTTGTATAGACCCTCTGGAACAAGATGAGCCCACCTACAAGTTCTCTGATTAGTATTGGCCAAGCGGTCCCTCAGTGTAGCCAATGAGACCCTGCCATGCGCAAGCAACAACTTGACCTGGGCTGCCTGACTTCTGCCAACTTCTTCAAAGGACCTCAGTCAATGGATTAGTAGACTAGTCCCGGGAATCAGTGACTAGAGCTAATGTAGTTATTTTTACAATCTTCCAGACCTACTGATGCCAGAGGTGGCAAGTGGAGAGCAAGGAGAGGGAGTGGGAGAGAGATGGGTGACAGGCTGGGGGACAGGGAGCTAATTTCAGCACACTTCTTCCGCGAGAATATAGTATACAATATATAGTATTTTACACCTCTTAAAGACCCATAATATCACACCTAGACAGGCTCAGCCACAAGTATCTGTATCCACTCATAAAGAAGCTTTTTTTTTTAGCTGAGAAAAAAACTTTCACTGTGTTTGAGCTTCTGTTACTTTGTTTCAGTAATATTTTCAGTAATTCTGACTCTTGGACAACAAACTCCCTACAGTTACCTTTCAGAAGAGACCAGGATTATGCCTGTAGTCAAGTGTTTTGACTACACTAAAAGTGGGCACTGTATTAAGGGTTAAGCAGAAGACTTTATATTGCTGTTCATTTCCAGTTGAAGATGCAACAGTGCTACTTCAGTGTCTTTCCCGTCACCAAACAGGTCGTTGTAAAGTCACTGTCACATGATTGTGTAACTATGCCTGATGATAACCAAGGGCTGTGTTTTTGAAGCTCACTTCCTGGTCTTGAGACATTGCTCACTAGCACCACTGTGGTTGTTTCAAGTATAGGTATTTCAGCTACCTCTTTCAATGCAAGTCAATACGATCAAAATACAAAGCCAATAATTTCCCCCCCCACAAGAAAACGTAGTTGCAATGGGTGTTTTTTTTCTTTCTTCTTCTAATGTCCCTACTGTCCCTCTGAGCTTTAATTTGTACAACATGGCAGCACCCACAAACTGCACTTCCCGGGCTTCACCAAGCCCATGGCGAGTCGGTGGGTGACGTCACAGTGTCTTGGTCCATATTTTTGGGCGGTCCGTGACAATGGCGCAGAGGGTACAGTGATCATCTCTCCTGCTCTCACAGGTCCTGCTCAGGTCCCCATGATGTCCCCAAATGGTTCAGTGCCTCCAATCTTTGTGCCTCCAGGATACGTTTCACAGGTAAGGCCCCACCCACGTCTGCGACTGCCGCTCTCATTACTACCATCACCGCCTCCGTCTCCTCCTCCTCCGAGTTCCGGTCTCCATGGCAACGGTGATGTCACAGTGGTGCCGGGGGCAGTCCACGGTTACGGAGGACAACCGCCAGCCACCGTCCTTTACTTTCACAGCTTAAGAGATCCGCATGCAGCACTACCTGTACCAGAGGCCTGTCTGGGATTTGAACCTGCAACCTCTAGCTTCCAAATTCCCTATCTTGTTTGTTGTTCTGCACCCAAACACGCACAAGCATATGCGCACAGGTCCCTCACGTGCTCTCAATTCAATTAAATTCAAAATGCTTTATTGGCATGACATATTTCAGTATGTGTTGCCAAAGCTTTGTAAAACACATTACAATGCATTTAAACTATAGTGCAATGTCATGAACTATAATCCAGTATCACATAACAAATACAAATACAGAGACTAATGATTATTGGATGAAGATGATTAATAAAATAATATTTTATGAACGTCACAACTGTCCCTGACTGTGGCAGGTAGATATTGTGCAGCACATTTTGGCAGCACCTTTCCTCTCCCAGGAAAATTTGAATTTTTTGTGATTCAGGTAGCTTTGGGAAGTTTGGGACTTGTTCTGTGAGTTTGGGGAAGAAATGTGTCTGTAGTTTTCACATTTAATGGGGAAGTGCAGCTCTGTCTGTACCTGCTCTTTGTTGCAGCGGGAGCACAGCCTCTCCTCCCTGGGCAGCCAGGACTGCCTGTGTCGGCCTGTCTCTATCGCCAGGCTGTGCTCGCTCAGTCTGTACTTCGTCTGTGTTTTCCTTAGCTTTTGGTTTTTCACTTCAGGTAGTCTGCCGCAATGTAGTCTCGGTTTAGGGCCAAATAACATGCCAATTTACTTAGGTTTTTTTGTTTGAGTTTCCCAATATGTAACATCATTTGTTTTTTCTTTATTTTTGTTAGCTGTTTATAGTCAATAAGCTTTGTTCAATAACTTTTCTCCTCGTCTCCTCCTCTCCCTCTCTCCTCTCTCTTCTCTCTCCCCTCTCTCTCTCCTCTCTCTCCCTCTCTCTCTCTCCTCTCCCCCCTCTCTCCTTCTCCTCTCTCCCTCCTCCCCTCCCTCTCTCTCTCTCCTCCTCCCTCTCTCTCTCTCCTCCCTCCCTCTCTCTCTCTCTCTCTCTCTCTCTCTCTCTCTCTCTCTCTCTCAGATCATCGAGGAGAATGGGGTTCGGCGGGTCCTGGTATTACCTCAGCCGGAGTACCACCCCGGCGGTCACTCCCCGCTGCACGCCCCGCCCCCCCACGCCCACCTCCCGGCCTTCATCCCGCACCCGGCCATGATCCCGCCCCCGCCCCACCCCATGTACACGGGCGTGGCCGGCGGGGTGCCGGACCTGAGCTCCCAGTACATCCCCCAGTACCACGCTGCCCAGATCTACTCAGAGCAAGGTGCGGGAATACAGACGCACTCTCCCCCAAATACATATCACAGAATTTCCCATTCAAAGGCATTATGGGACATTCTTCAGCTCATTAACTCAGAATTATGCAGTGATTATTTTATGAATGGGAATGTAGTGGAATTGGCTTCCACCCTGATTGGCTCAATTGGAGATATGTGTTTTTCTGTAAACTTCTCGCTGGGTTTAATGTCTGATTGCGTGTGGGAGACTGGTGACGCGGCGCGTGCGTCTCTGATGCGCTTCTCCCGCCAGTTCCCGGTGACTCCCACGGCCCGCACGGCCGGCCGCCGCTGCTGCACCGGGACGAGAGGGCCAACAAGGCGTACGAGAGGCTGCAGCGCAAGCTGAAGGAGCGGCAGACGGGAGGAGGAGGAGGAGGAGGCGCCAAGGACAGGCCCAGCAGCCCCCCTCCCTCCCCGCAGAAGAACCACTGCTCCACCCCCTCCCCGGACGTGCCCAACGGGGTGGAGACCCAGGCCGAGCACGAGCAGTGCCAGGCCGTCGCCACGGCGACCGGCAGGGGCAAGCAGGCGGGCAAGACCAAGTCCGGCCCGTGCATCGAGACCGAGGCGGAAGGTTCGAGGGTCCCTCCGCGTCCTTCATCCCCCCTTCCCTCTATCCCTCTATCCCTCCATTGCGTTTCCTGATGTCCTGTGGGAATTTTTTTTAGAAGTTTTAGTGCCCATGTGTCCATGCTTCCACCAATGAGGAGCCTGTTGATTCTCACCTCAGTCTTTACTTTGATCAGTTAGAACATATTTTTTCCCTCTCTTTATGTAGACAGTGTGACAGTATATCAGACAGTGTGGCTGCAGAGGGTAAAAAATCCCTCTAAACATGAAAAATGCAATTAAGAAAAATGATCAGTTTGTTAAAATTGTGGGATCGCAGTTTTGGTTGGGACGAAAGCCAGCCCACGCAGGGGGTCATCTGGGGCAGACAGTGGGAACAGACAGTGCTCCAGGGTGTGCAGTTAGCGTGCTGAGGTGCGTCATTTTGGCGTGAGCTGGAGCATTTTCTCCTTTTCTCCAGTCTCAGTTTGGTTACGCCTGTTACGCGGTGTCTGCCCGGCTCCTGTCTGAGAGAGGGCGTGGGAACAGGGACGCTCCGTTAGCAGTTAGCTACTGCTCGTTTGCACCGTGGAGAGAGAGAGAGAGAGAGAGAGAGAGAGAGACTGACTGAGAGAAAGAGACTGGGAAACGGAGAGGGAGAGAGACCGAGAGAGAGAGAGAGAGAGAAAGATGGAGAGACAGAGAAAGAGGCTGGGAAACGGAGAATGGTAGGATGGTAGTTTTGGTAGTTCCCCTGATTACATAACTTCCACCTGAGTCATCAATCAAGTCCTCCGCTGACCGGCTTCACCCGGCCCAGCATGCCCTGCTGTGGGGGAAAGGATTTAGAAACCTCAGCCACCGCCGTGCTATCATTTTATCCCTTTAAAACGGTGGGCCGGCCAGGGAGCCGACAGCTGCCCGCGCGAGTTAAAGCGGTCCATTTCATTCTATGCTCACTTACCCTCCCTGCTCGGCAGCGAAACTACAACATGCCCTTTTAATAAATGAGATATTAATGTCTCAGGCGGCGTTCCTCTCCTAATCGTGGGCTTTGTTTCATTTTGCAGAGCTGGATGAAGAGGCAGAGACGCTCAGGTCTGTGCTCTCCGCTGTCGGCAAGCCTGAGGTGAGTGTGTCCGTCTCAGACGTGTGGCGTTACATCGAGTGTGTCCTTCTCAGACGTGTGGCGTTACATCGAGTGTGTCCTTCTCAGACGTGTGGCGTTACATTGAGTGTGTCCTTCTCAGACGTGTGGCGTTACATCGAGCGCCATATTAAGACCTGCTGCATTACATTTAGTGCGTCATTCTAAGACCTGTTACATTACATCGAGCGCCATATTAAGACCTGCTGCATTACATTGAGTGTGTCATTCTCAGACGTGTAGCGGTGCATCGAGCGCCATATTAAGACCTGCTGCATTACATCGAGTGTGTCATACTAAGACATGCTGCATTACATTTAGTGTGTCATTCTAAGACATGCTGCATTACATTTAGTGTGTCATTCTAAGACCTGTTGCATTACATTGAGTGTGTCATACTAAGACATGCTGCATTACATTTAGTGTGTCATTCTAAGACATGCTGCATTACATTGAGTGTGTTATTCTAAGACATGCTGCATTACATGAGGTCATTAAGACATGCTGCATTACATTTAGTGTGTCATTCTAAGACCTGTTGCATTACATTGAGTGTGTCATACTAAGACATGCTGCATTACATTTAGTGTGTCATTCTAAGACATGCTGCATTACATTTAGTGTGTCATTCTAAGACATGCTGCATTACATTTAGTGTGTCATTCTAAGACCTGCTGCATTACATTTAGTGTGTCATTCTAAGACCTGCTGCATTACATTGAGTGTGTTATTCTAAGACATGCTGCATTACATCGAGTGTGTTATTCTAAGACATGCTGCATTACATCGAGCGTCATATTAAGACATGCTGCATTACATCGAGTGTGTTATTCTAAGACATGCTGCATTACATTTAGTGTGTCATTCTAAGACATGCTGCATTACATTTAGTGTGTCATTCTAAGACATGCTGCATTACATTTAGTGTGTCATTCTAAGACCTGTTGCATTACATCGAGTGTGTTATTCTAAGACCTGTTGCATTACATTGAGTGTGTTATTCTAAGACATGCTGCATTACATTTAGTGTGTCATTCTAAGACATGCTGCATTACATTTAGTGTGTCATTCTAAGACCTGTTGCATTACATTGAGTGTGTCATTCTAAGACCTGCTGCATTACATTGAGTGTGTCATTCTAAGACCTGCTGCATTACATTTAGTGTGTCATTCTAAGACCTGTTGCATTACATTTAGTGTGTCATTCTAAGACCTGTTGCATTACATCGAGTGTGTCGTTCTCAGACGTGGCATTACATCGAGTGTGTCATACTAAGACATGTGGCATTACAGTTAAGGTGTCATGTTAAGACCTGTTGCATTATGTTGAGTCTGTCATTCTTTGACATGGCATTACATCGAGTGTGTGGTTCCAAGACATCTTGCATTACGATTAGTGTGACATTCTAGGACGTTGCATTACATTGAATGTGTATTTCTTAGACATTATTGCATTACATTGCATTTTAGTTATTTACCAGAAGCACTGGCAATTCCAGAGAATGTGACTTCACATCACCACATCGATGAAGCAACCAGGCACGCTGTAAAACGCATGCAATAACAGAAGTGACAACCACAGCGATGGCAATTGGCAAACCTATTTAACACAAGGGGCTAGGGGAGGGGAGTCGAGATGCAGTCTTAGTTGGGCATTTGCATATCTCTTCCCAGCAAAAAAAGGAAACTCTTTGTTGATGAATCCTCCAAATTCACAGGGGACTTAGTAGCCCTACTGGTACTATTGCCTGCCTTTCATCTCGTCCATTTTTAACATTATTATTTCCCCAGTTATTTAAAATTCCCATGAAGTATAGAAGACTTGCTGCTGCTCATTGTGTGGGCTACGCGGTATGGCCCTCTGTTAGATTCTACTGCCGTTTTTAGGGAAGGGTTCTCCGTATTTTAGGGAAATGTTCACAGTATTTGGCCATTAAAATTGGTGCTGTCTACATCCTCCTCATATCACTAGTAATATTTTGTGTAATTTGTTGCTATGAAGCCTGCCATTTTATAAAATTAGTTTTCAAGACCTTCAAATATAGTTTTCTGTCATTTT
The DNA here is from genome assembly GCF_018555375.3 of Anguilla rostrata. Taxonomy (NCBI): domain Eukaryota; kingdom Metazoa; phylum Chordata; class Actinopteri; order Anguilliformes; family Anguillidae; genus Anguilla; species Anguilla rostrata. The sequence continues at coordinate 31,995,362 of NC_057944.1, read as the reverse complement.
TGCAGTGATGTTTTGGTCCCGCTAAGTGCTCCTTTGTAATAGTTTTTAACAGTTTGCATTACATGAAATGGCCACCATATGGATATTTATACATGACAGTATGCAAATGAGGTCCAAATGAACAATGGTTTGGTCTGTCGGTGCAGAGTCATTATCATATGTAAGGACAGAAACCAAGCACAAATCCAGACACCATCAGCAGAACTGCAGAACCAGCATTTTAAACTGCTCCTGTAGATTCAGGCTGTCTGGGTAGACAAAGGTGCAGTGCTCTCAGAACTTAGAAGTAGAGCGTCTTTCTCAGGCTATGATCTGGGGTGGAGTTTCCTTGTGGTTTGGCGCCCTCTACTGGTAAAAGTCTTTGCCACTGCTCGGGTCATGAATGAGCTGAGCTGCAGTTGAGTTCTGTAGATATGAGCCATTTGTGTCTCATGTCAAGTCTGAAATTATTGTGCTGTTTATATTCCTTAGAATTACTCTTAACCTAGCCCCCACCCCCCCCCTTTTGCCATAATCATAATTCTAGTTGAATTGCTTCAACTACTCTTCTTATGCTTTGTTTTCTTATTGATTGTGTTCAAAAATGAATGCGCAAATAGTGTTATTTGGGGCTTTTTCTTTCTTTTTCATAGTTTTTTTTTTTTGTGTCTAGGTGGTGGAGGTCCAGGCCCGGACGGTGCAGCTGAAATGGGCCGCCCCGGTGGCGCCGGGGAACGAGGAGAGCTCCCCAGAGGCCCAAAAAAGCTCAGGACCCTTCAACTACGAGGTCACCCTGTCCAGCAGCGGCAAGGACGGCAAGTACAAGGCCATGTACAGGTGAGTGGAGAGTAATGTAGCGGTTTGTACAAGGTTGTGTACAGGTAGTGGAGGGTAGTGTAGCGGTTTGTACAAGGCTGCATACAGGTGAGTGAGGAGGGTAGACGTAGCGGTTAGTACAAGGTTGTGTACAGGTAGTGGAGGGTAGTGTAGTGGTTAGTACAAGGCTGCATACAGGTGAGTGAGGAAGGGTAGTGTAGTGGCTGGTACAAGGCTGCATGCAGGTGAGTGAGGAGGGTAGACGTAGCGGTTAGTACAAGGCTGCATGCAGGTGAGCGGAGGGTAATGTAGCGTTTAGTACAAGGCTGCATACAGGTGAGTGAGGAAGGGTAGTGTAGCGGTTAGTACAAGGCTGCATACAGGTGAGTGGAGGGTAATGCAGTGGTTAGTGCAAGGCTGCATACAGGTGAGTGAGGAGGGTAGTGTAGCGGTTAGTACAAGGCTGCATACAGGTGAGTGAGGAGGGTAGTGTAGCTGCTAGTACAAGGTTGTGTACAGGTAGTGGAGGGTAGTGTAGTGGTTAGTACAAGGCTGCATACAGGTGAGTGAGGAGGGTAGTGTATCGGTTAGTACAAGGCTGTGTACAGGTGAGTGCGAGGGTTAGTGTAGCAGTTAGTACAAGTCGGTATCTTGATGTTGTAGCTTGTTGTCATGCTTCCAAGTTTGACTTACTTTCTGACCTAGCTTATGCTTACTGTGTGAACTGGACTTAATGTGTTCATGGCTATGGACAACTGTTACATAATGAGTATTGTACCTTATCGGACCTGTGTTTTCTAGTTGTTCCAATGACCTTCGGTATGCACTTATTGCGCGTCGCTTCTGATAAAAGCGTCTGCCAGATAAATGTTATGTAATGTAAAGGTGAAGGTACTTCACTTGAATGGCTTCAGTTAATCACTAGCTGTATTATGTTCCGGAGGAAGTAAGCATTATACTTCACCCTGAATAAGAGTGCTTTCTCTTTTCTCTCATCTTTCATTAGTGGCCCAGAATTAAGTGCAACAGTGGAAGACCTAAGACCAGCAACAGACTACCATGCAAGGTTGGTGAAGTTCAGAGTATGCTCTGCTTTTCTATCGATCCCCCATGAAGTGTACCCTGTGTATCCAAAAGCCAAAGGCCCTACACACAGAGTGGCAGTGGGATGCACTACATACACATACATTATCAGCTGTGCTGTGTCTATATGTACCGTGTCATTAGGTGCACAGTGTTTATTCTGATGGGGCATTAGGTATGCTCTGTTTATGTGGACTGTGTCATTGGATGACTGTGCTTATATGGATTGTGTCATTAGGTGACTGTGTTATTAGGTGTACTGTGCTTATGTGTACTATGTCATTAAGTACACTGTGTTTTGCATAGACTGTGTCATTTGGTGCAGTGTGCTCATTTGTGAACTAACATACATGGTGTCTTTGGCGACCTCTAGGGTCCAGGCCCTGTATAATAGTTTACAGGGCAGTGTCTCTGAGCCCGTCAGCTTCACAACGCTCAGCTGTGAGCCGGACACCCCCAGCCCGCCGAGGAAGAGCAGCGGGACCAAGAGCGCCCTCACTCTGCAGTGGAAGGTACTGCGCTGCCGACCCCGGCCATTCAGTTTGGACAGAAAGTAACAGCAGATTCTGAGCTGCTCTGTAACAGCAAACTGACTGATCTACTCGCCTGTTAAATATCTCACTTATATATTTATCACATATATAAAATCTCTGATGTTTTTGCTAATGAATTAATTAATGACTGTAATGCCCGTGTTCCTCTCTTAGGCTCCCTGTGACAACGGTTCCAAAATCCAGAACTACGTCCTGCAGTGGGATGAGGTAGAGTCAGGGCCCCGTTTCTGTGTGTTATATGAGGGGTCCTGGGGGGATGGAGACTGGCTGTTTTTAAACGGACTCTGCCTGTGCGTTCATTAGTTTACGTGACATTACAACGTATCCCCGTCCTGCAGCCGATGCTGTAGTGTTCTGAGTGGATCTGGGGCGGCAGGGTGAGGGTGTGGTGTCGCTCCACGCTCTGCTGCTGGGTGGAGTTTTGTTGCAGTGTTCTGAGTGGATCTGGAGCAGCAGGGTGTGAGTGTGGTGGCGCTCCACGCTCTGCTGGGTGAAGTTTTGTTGCAGTGTTCTGAGTGGATCGGGGGGAGCGGCAGGGTGTGAGTGTGGTGGCGCTCCGCACTCTGCTGCTGGGTGAAGTTTTGTTGCAGTGTTCTGAGTGGATCGAGGGGAGCAGCAGGGTGTGAGTGTGGTGTCGCTCCGCACTCTGCTGCTGGGTGAAGTTTTGTTGCAGTGTTCTGAGTGGATCGGGGGGAGCGGCAGGGTGTGAGTGTGGTGGCGCTCCACACTCTGCTGCTGGGTGAAGTTCTGTTGCAGTGTTCTGAGTGGATGGGGTGCGGCAGGGTGTGAGTGTGGTGTCGCTCCACGCTCTGCTGCTGGGTGAAGTTTTGTTGCAGTGTTCTGAGTGGATCGGGGGGAGCGGCAGGGTGTGAGTGTGGTGGCGCTCCACGCTCTGCTGCTGGGTGAAGTTCTGTTGCAGTGTTCTGAGAGGATCGGGGGGCGCAGCAGGGTGTGAGTGTGGAGTCGCTCCACGCTCTGCTGCTGGGTGAAGTTTTGTTGCAGTGTTCTGGTGGATGGGGAGCGCAGGGTGTGAGGTGAGCGCTCCACGCTCTGCTGCTGGGTGAAGTTTTGTTGCAGTGTTCTGAGTGGATCGGGGGGAGCAGCAGGGTGTGAGTGTGGTGTCGCTCCACGCTCTGCTGCTGGGTGAAGTTCTGTTGCAGTGTTCTGAGTGGATCGTGGAGCAGCAGGGTGTGAGGGTGGTGTCGCTCCACGCTCTGCTGCTGGGTGAAGTTTTGTTGCAGTGTTCTGAGTGGATCGGGGGAGCAGCAGGGTGTGAGTGTGGTGTCGCTCCACGCTCTGCTGCTGGGTGAAGTTTTGTTGCAGTGTTCTGAGTGGATCGGGGGGAGCAGCAGGGTGTGAGTGTGGTGTCGCTCCACGCTCTGCTGCTGGGTGAAGTTTTGTTGCAGTGTTCTGAGTGGATCGGGGGGAGCAGCAGGGTGTGAGTGTGGTGGCGCTCCACGCTCTGCTGCTGGGTGAAGTTTTGTTGCAGTGTTCTGAGTGGATCGGGGGAGCAGCAGGGTGAGGGTGTGGTGGCGCTCCACGCTCTGCTGCTGGGTGAAGTTTTGTTGCAGTGTTCTGAGTGGATCGTGGAGCAGCAGGGTGTGAGTGTGGTGTTGCTCCACGCTCTGCTGCTGGGTGAAGTTTTGTTGCAGTGTTCTGAGTGGATCGTGGAGCAGCAGGGTGAGGGTGTGGTGTCGCTCCACGCTCTGCTGCTGGGTGAAGTTCTGTTGCAGTGTTCTGAGTGGATCGGGGGGAGCAGCAGATGTGAGCTCAGTCTTGCCTTCCTGCCCTTCTGCAGGGTAAAGGAACAGGAGAGTTTGAGCAGTGTTACTACGGACCCCAGAAGCAGTATCGGGTGACCAAGCTTTCGCCAGCCTCCAGATACTCCTTCCGCCTGGCAGCCAAAAACCACATGGGCACCAGGTAGGGCACCGTGTTCAGAGCGGGCACTGAAAACTGCACATGCCACCTAAAGTAATACCGCAATCTCTCTTCTCCCCATATGACAGCTTAACACACGTTCCTTTCCTTTCTCATCGCTCCACCCGCTCTTTCTCTTTCTCTAGCTCTCTCCTCTGTTGTCTTTTTTATTACGCTCACAGTGCTGCTGTCCCTCTTCCCTAAAACAAAAAGGAAAATTTATAGTTATGTTCTTGCAACACTCCACAGTGTATTGGCAAATACACAAATTATTTCCACATTCAGATGTAACTATATATTGCAGTACTACTGAGTATATTTAATCATATCATAAATTGAATTGTTTGTACAGTATATGTCAGCATATGTCATTTGCATAAGGTTTGCCAATCAGTCCCCCCGCCCAGAGGAACACAGGGGAAATGAGCCTTTGGCCTTTGCTCTGTTTAATGGAGCTGTATGTGTGATTATTATGAGGACATGCTTACTGTAACAGGCTCTCTCTCTTTGTAATGCAGTGTCTTCAGTGTAGTGTGTTTGTGATGATGAGACGGGTAATGTAACAGGCTCTCTGTGGCACAGTGTCTTCAGTGTAGTGTGTTTGTGATGATGAAACTGGTACTGTAACACTCTCTCTCTCTCTCTCCGTGGCACAGTGGCTACAGCGAGGCGGTTGACCTCTTCACCTCGGGCAGCGTGCCGGCGGTTCCTGCCAGCCCTGAGCTGGTGCAGGCTGGCGTGACCTGGCTCTGCTTACGGTGGCAGCGCCCGAACAGCTCCCCCGCCGAGGACGACATCTTCTACATCCTGGACATGGAGGAGGAGGGCTCGGTGAGAGCAGGCCCCCGCCCTGGTCACCTGCCCCCGCACGGAAACCCGCCAACGTTCAGAGAATCACGCGCTCATGCTCCCCCCACAGTCACCCGCCAACATCCAACAGTCAAACAATCCCCCGCTCATGCCCCCCCCCCAGAGACTTGACAACATCCAACATTAAAACAATCACCCCATCATGCCCCCCCAACCCCACGAACACCCGACAACATCCAACATTAAAACAATCACCCAGTCATGCCCCCCAACCCCACAGTCACCTGCCAAAATCCAACATTTAAACGATCCCCGCTCATGCCCCCCACCCCCCACCCCCATGAACACCCGACAACATCTAACATTAAAACAATCACCCAGTCATGCCCCCCCCCAACCCCACAGTCACCTGCCAAAATCCAACATTTAAACAATCACCCGCTCACCCTCTGCCTCACCGATATCTGCTTCAGTCTTCCACTGTTTCAGTAATTGTCTGCTGGCAGTCGACCCCCTGACCCCTCAGCACTGGATCAGTGATGTACTGTGTCCTGTGTCCTGTGGATGTACTGTCGGTGGATGTACTGTGTCCTGTGGGGCTGCTGCACTGGCACTGGCCCCACCCTGGCAGTCCCAGTCCCTGTGTCTGACAGTCTTCAGCTTCAGCAGCTCATTTAAACTCGCTGTCCCAACTGACGTTCTCCAGGGCCCCTGAGTCCCCCCCCCCCCCCGACTCCCTGCTCTCCCTGTCTCTGTCTGTCGCCCCGCTCGCCCCGCGGGGTTAATATTCACCCTCTCTCGCTTTGTCCCCTGCGTTTAGGGCTACGGGTTCCAGCCCAGGTACGACGGCGACGAGCTCTCCTGCACAGTGAAGAACCTCCACCGGAGCACCAAGTACAAGTTCAGGGTGAGAGCTGTCTCCTTTTACGACGGGACGGCCGGGTGCCTCTGTCTCCTGTCCGACGGGACGGCCGGGTGCCTCTGCCTCCTTTCCGACGGGGCGGCCGGGTGCCTCTGTCTCCTGTCCGACGGGATGGCCGGGTGCCTCTGCCTTCCTTCTGACGGGACCGCCGGTCTTTTCATCCCCACTTAGCGGGACGTGGCTTTCATTTCGAGCGCTCTGCTCTGCTCCGGAGGAAGTGGGGGGGGGGGGGGGAGGGGTTGTGACTCACGCCTTCGCCCTGGCTAACGTCATTTAGTCTCCGCAGAGTTTTGTCAGACACCGGGCCCAGGGGGTGGGGGTGGGTGGGGGGGTCGGAGCGAGCAGGATGAATACCCCATGGCTTTTAAGCGTGTCACACTGCAAAATTGGTGACGATCTCTGGCGAATTAGCGCGTCGGAAACCACGCCCTCCTCCCACGCTATCAACGCCATTTTTCATTCAGACCTCCGCTCTCACCGAACCGCGGCGACCTTGGGAATTGTGCTTTCGACCTAGAGCGTTGTGAGTTATTGCGATATCGTGAGGGTTATTGCGATATCCCTACGTAATGATGATGAATATTCACACATCAGACCAGGTGCTGGGCTGGGTGAGCAATGTGAACAATTCAGTAAAACCTGCACACTGAAACTCAGTATACACCTTTATTCAAACCACGTTTTCATCCTGTGGATCTTCTTGGGGATCTTTTTTCTTTTTTTTTTTTTTTTGAAAACCTGACAAACATCCACATGGGGTCAAACATTGTTTAATAAAGATGTACAGTGAGTTTGGTGTGCAAGCTTTACTGCATTGTTTAGTTTGTTGTGATATCGCCTTTGTCAGATGTAGCCTCCGAGCATGACTTACTAGACGCACAAGATGGCTTCCGGTTGGTCTGTTTTTCAACTGTGCTCTTATTTTTCTTCTGCCTTTCGCTACTGGTTCAGGTTTGCCATCCAGTGCACAGCCCTTCTCTCTTTTAAGGGGAGAGCTATCGTAGTTCATAATCACACGGCTATCACCGTCACTGTAACATGGCGTCTGCTGTGGGAGTGTCCATAGGATCGGGCGCTATGAGCCGGGAGCGCTAGCGCGCTAGCGGCTGCGCTCAGCCTCCGCCTCTCTGCGGCTGACTGCGGTGGGGTGCGCTCGCCCCCGTTCGCTCTGTGCGTGGCACGCCCGGAACGTCACCGTTGCCAGGGAGAGAGAGAGAGTCTATGCGGGCGGGGAGGGGGCAGGTTGTGTTGCGTTTCGGTAAAAAGAGGAGCGCGGTAATCCGTCTCGCCACCCCCGCGCGTCCTGAAGCGCGTGGTTGGCCACCCTCTCGCGGCTCAGCGTTTGATTACGGGCTCCTGGCGCGTTGGACGGGCTCTCTGGCGCTCTCCCTAATCGGGTTTGTGATAATGATAACGTAAACAAATACTGCCTCCTACCAATTCAGCCCAGTTATTATATCCCCTGGCCACGCTGAACGGAATAGAACACATCCTCTGCATCTAATGAAGAAGAGACCCTTATATAGGCCGACTTCCTACAGTTTTCCGTACGGTATTTTTATGGCTCTGTTTACACAGCGGGATAGGCATAGAGATGCATTACAGCAGTAATCTCCCCCTTGGAGAGCTGTGGCATTTGCAGGTTTGTGTTGTTACTTAGCGCTTACCTGGTCAATTAAAGCAGTTAACTACACAGGTAGCTTGTTACATCTTGTTTTTTTAATTTTACGGAGCGAACATAAACCAGCACACACTGAGACTCTTCAGGAGATAAAATGGCTGCATTTACCCTCTTGTCTGTTCTCGGTCACCTGTGAGTCACTTCAGTATTTCAGAGACTGCAGGTGGTCATGTGCCTCGAGGTGGATGCCCATAACATTTAAGCAAATGCTGTTTTCTTTGCTTGCGAAGCATTTGTTGTTAATTCCCGTGACCGCCATGGTCCAGGTCAACGTGCGCTGTGGTTAGCTCAGGTGACCTCCAGAGGCACCCTGTGTCCAAACATGCTGATTTCCAACAAATCGGGTTTGTTTTTCCTCTTTATGATATATATAAATCATGTTACTACAGGGCCATGTTCATGAGAAGACTGATTTTAATGGGTGGTGTTTATGAGACTACTGATTTGATGGGTGGTGTTTATGAGGACACTGATGATTTGATGGTTCCTGATGGCCGTATGGGTTTCCTCTCTCTGTACGATTTTCCCCAGGTGTTGGCGTATAACGCGGAGGGGAAAAGCAACCCCAGCCCGGTGTCAGAGTTCAGCACCTCCCCCGACTCTCCCAGAAACCCCTGCAGGCTCGCCGTCAGGGGCAAGGTGAACCCCAACAGCTTCAAGATGTCCTGGGGTGAGTGCAGGATGGTGCACACACACGCACACGCACACACACATGCACAAATGCACACACTGACACACACATGCATACATACACAAACACACAAGTACAGACACATGCACGTGTACATAAACGCACACACATAGGCACAGACACATGCATGCATACACAAACACACACACGGACACACGCACACATAGACACATGTACACAAACGCACACACAGACACAGACACACACACACACACTTACACACATGCATGCGTACACAAACACACACCAGGCACTGACATGCACACACACTCACGCACACAGAGACACAGGCACACATACAGGTACACATACAGACACGCACGCATAGACACACACACATGCACACACCTATCACACCCTTTTTGATAACACTGATGTTTGAGGTTAATGACTGGAGCGCTCAGTGCTGTGGTTCTTTGTCTAGAGCCCCCTAGTGATGATGGAGGAGCAGAAATCACAGAGTACGTTGTCGAGATATCAGAAGGATCGAACGGTATGTTCCCATCTAAGCAAACGGAATTTAAAGTACTTGGAGCTTTTCTCATTGTATTGATGCTTGACAGTGTCTGTGCGTTTGGTTTGTGTGTGTGTGTCTGTGTGCGCACGTGTTTCAGGTGCCTTGTGGGAGGTGGTGTACAGAGGTTCTGCCCTGGAGTGTGTTTGCGATGGACTGAAGCCTGGCTCCTCCTACCAGACCAGGGTCTACTGCATCAGTCAGGGGGGCCAGAGCCCAGTGAGTACTACGGACGTACCGCTAACACTTTCCAAACTCTGTTAGTACAACTGGAACTTAACCGCTAATGCTAATATTGCTGGAACACAACGCAGGGCTAATGCTAATACTGCTGGAACACAACACACTGGAAATGCTAGTACATCTGAACACCACAAATGCTAGTACAGCTCAAACACTACACATAGCTAATCGTAGTCCATCTTGAACACAAGCACTGGTAATGCTATTACAGCTCAGATGCAATGCACCGTAAATGCTACGACAACAGCACAACAGGGTAACGCTAATACAGCTTGAGCACAACAGGCCGCTAACGCTAATACAGCTTGAGCACAACAGGCCGCTAACGCTAATACAGCTTGAGCACAACAGGCCGCTAGATAGCTTGAGACACGCGCAAGCTACATACTATGTATCAAGCTCGCCAATCTATCAGCTGCACGCGCTAATGCTAATACAGCTTGAGCACATCTGGCCGCTAATGCTAATACAGCTTGTAGCCCAAGATCAGGAGCCACGCGCAACGCTAATACAGCTTGAGCACACAACGAGGCCGCTAATGCTATACATTACAGCTTGAGCACAACAGGCCACGCTAATGCTAATACAGCTTAGCATAAAAGCCACTATGTTACAGGAGCCAGCGCTAACGCAATCAGCTGAGCAACGGCCGCTAAGTAAGCTTGAGTAGCCTTCAGCACCATCAGGCCGCTTTAGAAGCGCTAACGCTATACAGCTTGAGCACACAGCGCGCTAAGCTGGAAACAGGCTAAAGCACACAGCCGCTAAGCTATACACTTGGCCAACGGCCGCAATACGCTGGCAGGTACGCTTGTGAGGCACGCACCTACGCTATGAACGTGTGACAGCTGTACCTCTGTTAGTGAACAGGGATAATCGCTGGTTTTGCCAGTGACAGCAGGATTTACTGTGGTTGTGTTGTAGTTGTCAGACACCCTGCAGGTGCACACCCCCGCCGTGCCCCCCGGGCCCTGCCTGCCCCCCAGGGTGGTGGGCCGGCCCAAAGCCAGGGAGCTGCAGCTGCGCTGGGGTGAGTTCTGCACCACGCCCCGCCCTGCACCCCGCCGGGCGTGGCTGTGTGTGTGTGTGTGTGTGTGTGTGTGTGTGTCTGTGTCTCTGTGTGTCTCTCTATCTGTGTGTGTGTGTCTGTGTGTGTCAGTTTCTCTGTCTGTCTGTGTGTCTCTGCGTGTTAGTCTGTGTCTGTGTGTGTATGTGTGTGTCTGTCTGTCTGCGTGTCTGTTTGTTGTCCTGAACTCGTCTTATTTCTGCTAGTTTTTTGTTTTTACCAGAAAATGCCTAGTAAATTTAGACTAAAGTAACTGGGTGAGGCAACTTACCAGCTTCTTTATTTATGAGTGGCATGGAAAATCACTGCTTCCTGTTTAGGACTGTAAGGCCTCGCTATGACCTTCATGCATGTCTCTACACTTAGAAGTACAGAGGAAGTAGTACAAATGCAAACTCTTCTTTTGTTGAGATGGTAGAAAAAAAGGTGTTACAGAAGAGCGGGTGGGTTAGCGTAGGTGGATAAACCACACGCTTCTTGGTAAAAACGGAATTGAAACACGTACGCCGCCTTCAAGTTCATGTAAAGGCTTCTTTCTCTTTTCACTAAGGTGTACAGTCAGCAAAAGCCAATTCATTTAACTTCTATGTGTGTTGAGTACGATTGGGCCCTCCAGGAACACTGCTCTAGACGAGAGTTGACAATGCCTCATTGTAGTCTCTAAATGTTATCTGAATCTGCCTTACCTCAGTGTGCTTTTAAACCAGTTTGGTGCCTGCATGTTTACACTGTGGGCTGTGAATGAGCTGAGTGTGTGATGCCCTGCACTGCGTGTGTCCTAGGGCCCCCCCTGGTGGACGGAGGCTGCGCGGTGTCCTGCTACACCCTGGAGGTGACGGAGGCGCAGGGGGAGGAGCACAGGGAGGTGTACCAGGGCGCGGAGCTGGACTGCACCGTCAGCAGCCTGCTCCCGGGGAAGAGCTACAGCTTCCGCCTGCGTGCGGCCAACAAAGCCGGGGTGAGAGCCTGCCTGCCCCGCCCCGGCCTGTCCTGCCCCGCCCCGCCTCGTTCTGCCCTATCCTGTCACACCCTGCCCTGCCCCGCCCGCCTGTCTGCCCTACCCTGTCACACCCTGCCCTGCCCCGCCCCGGCCTGTCCTGCCCCACCCTGTCACACCCTGTCCTGCCCCGCCTCGTTCTGCCCTACCCTGTCACACCCTGCCCTGCCACGCCCAGCCTCACCCCACCCTGTTCTGCTCTACCCTGTCACACCCTGCCCTGTTCTGCCCCGTGCAAGCCCCACCGCCCATTTCTGCCAGCCTGTTCTGCCTGCCACCCCGCCATCCGTTTGCCGCCCACCTGTTCTACCGCCTCTGCGCCGCCCTGTTCTGCTCCCACGCCGGCTTCTGTTTAGCCCAGCACCACAACACCTAATTCTGCTAATCAACCAATCACGGTCTTCGATCAGGACCTCGATGAGGTGAATCTGGTGTCTTAGTGCTGGGCTGAAACAGGAAACTGCGTCCACACCAGCCAGCCCGTTTCCGATAAGATCGGACCCCGCTTGCTTTGAGATTACCGTAATGAAATGGACCTAATTAATTAAGAAGTGGTAATGACACGTTTTGGTACGATTCGGGGTTTCGCGGTGCTGATCTGTGCCTTGTGTGCGGTTCCCTCAGTACGGGCCCTTCTCGGAGCGCAGTGAGGTCACGACCGGCCCCGGGGCCCCTGAGCCGTGCAGGGCCCCCCATGTGGCCTGCAAGTCCCCCGCCTGCGTGGTGGTGAGCTGGGAGGTGAGATTTCCCGCCGTCTTCTCAGCGTGGGCCAAAACAACGGAATTTTTAAAGAAAGGAAAACCCAGTTACAGATTACAGACCTCAAATCCAAGTCAACTGATCCTGGAGAAATAGATTTATGTTTCTAAACCAGGCCAGCATTTCACAAATTAATTTTTTTTTGCCCTGAGCGGAGGAAAAGAAAAAAAGATAGTTTGGTGTTTTTAGATTGTCGAAACAGCCTTCTGTCACTGGCAGCTAAATAAATTTAGGTTACAGCCGAAAAGGGAACTTTGCTTGGCCTCGTGATTTAAGTTTGGTTGGCGAGTTTCCCGGCCTTCCGGAACGCTGACCTGCCGCTGTCTCCCGGCGACAGAGCCCGCCCAGTAACGGCGCGCAGGTGACGGAGTTCCGGCTGGAGTGGGGCGCGGCCGAGGGCAGCATGCAGGTGTGCTACGCGGGGGCGGGGCTGAGCCACGAGATGAAGGGCCTGAACCCGGCGACCATCTACTTCTGCAGGGTGCAGGTGAGCAGAGGCCGACGCCCGGCAACGCACACAGCTTCACCCGCAATCTTAGGGGTGTCACAACACACACAACTCCACTTGCAGTCTTAGTATTTCACGGTGGTAACTTTGCTAGTGGTATATACCGGGTGTGGTTAACTGTGTGTGGTATATACTGAGTGTGTTAAACTGTGTGTGGTACATACTGAGTGTGTTAAACTGTGTGTGGTACATACTGAGCGTGTTAAACTGTGTGTGGTACATACTGAGCGTGTTAAACAGTGTGTGGTACATACTGAGCGTGTTAAACTGTGTGTGGTACATACTCAGTGTGTTAAACAGTGTGAGGTACACACTAAGCGCGTTACTCTGTGTGCAGGCGGTGAACGTGGCGGGGGCGGGGCCTTTCAGTGAGGTCACGCTGTGCCAGACTCCCTGCTCTGTGCCCGCGGCCGTCAGCAGCGTCCAGGCCCTGAAGGAGGCGGAGTGGAGCGACCTGCAGGAGGAAGAGGAGGACGAGGAGGAGGAGGAGGAGGAAGGCGAGGGAGTGGGCCCCCTGTGCCCCTCGTCCTGCCTGGGCCTGCGCTGGGACCCCCCCTGCGACAACGGGGCCGAGATCACCGCCTACCTGATAGACCTGGGGGAGCGGCAGCCCATCTCTGTGGGACCCACCACCCGCCACGTCATCCGCCATCTGCAGCCTGACACCAGCTACAGGTGAGATAGAGAGACACACACACACACACACACACACACACACACACACACACACACACACACACACACACACACACACGCATCGGCCATCTGCAGCCTGACACCAGCTACAGGTGAGATATACACACACACACACACACACACACACACACACACACACACACACACACGCATCGGCCATCTGCAGCCTGACACCAGCTACAGGTGAGATATACACACACACACACACACACACACACACACACACGCACGCATCGGCCATCTGCAGCCTGACACCAGCTACAGGTGAGAAACACACACACGCACACACACACGCGCACACACACACACACACACGCACGCACGCACGCACGCATCGGACACCAGCTACAGGTGAGATATACACACACGCACACACACACACACGCATCCGCCATCTGCAGCCTGACACCAGCTACAGGTGAGATATACACACACACACACACACACACACACACACACACACACACACACCATCCTCACAGCTACATGAGATATACAGTCCGCAATAGAATCCTTTGGTGAAATATCCAGCTGTATTATTTTTCCAGGATGTCTCATATCAGGAAATACTGATTATCAGTCCCTGAATATCCCAGGGGTGTTATGGAACCTCTCCATCTGTCGGCAGTTGGAGTGTAAATTATTCCTTGTTTTCCCGTCGCCTCTCCTATGATGTCAGAATTCTGACTCCGCCCTCTCCGCCTCCTCTCTCGACAGGATACGAATCCAGGCGCTGAACAGCCTGGGGGCGGGGCCGTTTAGCCACACCCTCAAGCTGAAGACGAAGCCCCTCCCCCCGCAGCCGCCCCGCCTGGAGTGCACCGTCTTCAGCCACCAGACCCTGCGGCTGAAGTGGGGGGAGGGGCCGGCGAAGGCCACGCCCTCCGACTCGCTCCAGTACCACCTCCAGATGGAGGACAAGCTCGGGAGGTGAGAGAGGGGAACGGCGGTGGCAGTTTTGGTACCGCCATGGCGCCGGGTTCACATACGTCCGGTACCTGCCGGACCAAACTGCAACGCAGAGTTTGGTGCCACGCACCATGACTTGCTACCTCTGTCCGCTCAGTGACTGTGGTAGCAGGTACCGTTAGCAAGCTGGCTAATGTTAAACTGAGTAACAAGGCCAGCAGTGAAATGGTAAATAAAAAGTATAGTTTAACCAATTAAATGAAACTATTTATTACATTTATTTACCTTTGCAGTAAAAAATATGTTCTTTATTATCGTCGGTTGCAGTTTATTTTAAAGAAGGTACTGGTTAGATTCTGAATAAAGATTCTCTACAAAACTCAGTTTAGTCCAGAACTGAGCTTAATCTGTGAAACCAGCTCTTCACGTATTGAAGTGAAAGTTGTGTCACACACACACAAATGTGAGGTGTGAATGCAGGTCCTGTGTCTGCCTTGCTTGACCCTCAGTAAATGGCAACTGAAAAAGATGTTATTGTGTTTTCACGAATGTTAGAAAAGCCCGTGTTCAGTGGGGAATCCATAAATAGCTGTGGGCTAGACTCTCTGCACTCTTGTCAGGATTAGTTACAGCCTCTTCCTCAAAGAGAAGAGTTAAGAACTGGCCCGGTCAAAGAGAGCACCTATGTAGGTGATAAACGGTGAAGAGCTACATTATGGGTATTGAAGTTTCAGAAGTCATTTATCTCTCTTTCTCTGGTCTCTCTCTGTGTGTCATCCTTCAGGTTTATATCCTTATACAGAGGACCATGCCACACTCACAAAGTCCAGAGGCTTTCAGAGTCTACCTCTTACACCTTCCGCATCCAGGCCTTTAACGAAGCGGGGGAGGGGCCCTTCTCCCCCCTTTACACTTTCACCACCCCCCTCTCCCCCCCCGCGCCGCTCAAAGGTACGAGCCCTCTGCACTCCTCTGTCATCTTTCTATATCCCTCTATCCCTCCCTCCATCCACACCCTCCTCTCTCCCCCTGCACCACTCAAAGGTGTGGTTCCTCTAACACCCTTCCGTAATATACCTCCATCCCTCTAGCCAACCCTCTCTTAAAAGCAGTGGAAACTACAGCCAATCTATGGCCTCCAAACTTCAGTGATGCTGTACTTTGTTTATTATTGAAAAATTCACATGGAAATTATTGAATGTAGTCAACATGCAGTTACTGAATAACAATGATCCTGCTTATTTGTTTCTTTGCCCATACAAACACATGCTCTCACCTCCTGTGTTTGTGTTAATGAACTGAAAAACCTCTTTGGACTGTAATGTATAATAAGCCCCCCCCCCCCCAGCTCCCAGAATCGAGCGGCTGGATGACCACGCCTGTGAGGTGAGCTGGGAGCCCATGCCGCCGATGAAGGGAGACCCCATCATCTACATTCTGCAGTGCATGATGGGAAACTCTGACTTCAAACAGGTATCCGTCCTTGCTCATTGCCTAGACCAGGTTCTGTACTCATAAAGAGTCTGAGAGAAGGAGCGCTAATCCCAGCTCAGCACTGTGGCTCAGAGGCTTTATGAATACAGTGCCTGGCCCACCTCTTTTGTTTGGTTTGATATTGGCAAAGATGAAGTGAAGCCAACTGTAGAAGCTCTCATGGTGTGGTGGTTATTCACTTGTACATTGGTTGAGTAAGGTTCTGTGACTCCTGTGGCTCTCCATGGGTAAGGCTGGACCACACTGCCTGAGAGAGAGGACGGTTGAAGGGGTTCCATGGTTGCCTTGAACCTCTTATGGAAAGAGGACCAGCTTTGCATTGGTTGGGTCTTGTAGAAGGGGTTTGTGAGTGTCCTGTACTGCCCCCTTCCTCAAATCACGGTCCTCGAGGGCCGAGAACTGCTGCTTTTCCACCCTCCCTTTCCCCGGCAGTCAGGTGTGAAGACGGTCTGGCCAATCAGTAGCGCTGATTTCTCAGTTAATTACCTGGGAGAAAAGGAAAGCAGGAGGTGCTTTTTTGAGGGTGATTAAAATCCTCCGGTCCCTCAGTCTAGAGGATGGTGGCGGCAGGCGCAGTACCACCCGTGCAGCAGCAGCAGCTCCCGTGCAGCAGGCTGGCTTTGCACCCGCAGCGCTCTGGATCGCTTCCTCGCTGCGCTCGGGTCTGATGTTAAAATCCCGTAATGGAATCAGCAAAGCCGCCCGTCGTCGGTCAAAATATTTACAGCCAGGCCCGGATGAGTCAGCCGCCGGCTGTGCGGCGGGAAGTGGGCGGGGCTGTGACAGCTGGCGCTACGCGGCGTCGCACCTTTTATTAATTTGCCTCCCCCTGCAGCTCCAAGGCGTTCACAGATGTGCAGAAGAACAGCAGGGTCACATGATGGCTGAGGTGAGGGTGGTGCGGGTGGGACATCACACCAGCAGCGCCATAAATGAATACTTCAGTCTAATCGTTTTACACCGTGTGAAAACCGGTAGATTAAAAACGTCTTTAAATGCATCTCAGAGGG